>NC_077240.1:13499166-13808125 GCF_947179165.1 Solanum dulcamara | reverse complement strand
TGGTTATAATAAATAATTTAAAAGAAATTTTTGGATTATTATTAAAAGGTAAAGCAGAAAAAAATAACATTTGACTCCTGCCAGAAGGGCATAAATAGATACGATGAAAGTATAAAATCAACAAAATCTCCGGCCTAATCCAATGAACTCAGTTGCAAATCTGAGGTGTTCATATCATAGATATGATTCTTCACTTATTCAAATAAAAAATTTGTGATATTGATCATCACGATCAATAATTAAAATGATTTGTTTTCAAGCAATGGATTTTAATAATACATATCCACGTCATTTCAAAGCTACTAAAGAAACAGTTCAATGCATAAAATATTTCACGTTTAATTTACGCAAGGTTTATAAAAAGGTTGCATGTTAAATAAAGTGATATAAATGACTTATTTTAATGGAAGTATTAATAATAATTTTCACGACTTAAACTTATTGACCTATAATAAATAGCATGAAGATTACTTTATCTTTATTTCATGATCGACCGACTCTCGTGCAAATATATATATATTTCGTGGGAATTTCCGGGAGACTGTTCCCTACCAAATTCTTCAAATATTTATTAAGTGTATGATTGTTGAAGTTAGTGGTCCTTCCCTTTTCTGATGGTGTTTCGTACAATTTATAAATTCAATCTCGCTCTTTCTTGTTCTTGCTTTATTCGTCAGTTCAGTATATTATAGAAATGATTATGACAAAAAAAATATCTAGAGGATTCATTGATTAAGGGGTGTAGAAGGATTTTATTTTCTAAAATATCTTAAGAAAAAACAAATAAGGGAAATATGGATTTTGCATCCAGTTCTCCAATCAGTTTTAAAAGGTGTAGAAAATTAAAGGGAAAAGAAAAATATTTTTACAGAAGTAAACTTTGTTTTATTTTGTATAAAAATAAAAATAAAAATAAAAATACAAGATGATGTACATGTAATGGATCGGAGCAATAAAAAGGCTTCGCGTTGAAATAAGAATTAGAGAAGTTAAAGAAATGGAAGTCAAAGAATCTTATTCCTTTGGAAAAATTGAATTCGAAAATAATTTATACTAATTATATATGGTGTAATTTCCACTAATTCTCACCTCACCTTTAAAAATGGAAGAAAATGATTACTTTCCCCCTTATCGTAAAATTTTCATATGAGTAAACTATGTCCAACTTCTGCAAATCAAACTCCTAAGTTGTACCTATACTATTTAAGGTGAATGCCTAAAAGAGATAATTAATTAGAAAACTAAAAACAAAACAAATGCTAATTATTCTAGAACGTGCTAATGAAGTTATCGAGAGTTTATTATAAATAATCTTTTTTTCTTTATAAAATAGGATCATAAAATTACGTACACGCTTTTTAAATCTTATTTATATAATTCTATTAATATGTTATTGCCGTTATTATTCTAGTGAAATTACTTTATTCTATATATGTATAAGATAATATGAAGGGTGAATTGAACCAAAAAATCCTATATGTTGTTACTTTGGGTATCACAGGCAAATGAGTAAGTGCACATGGACTTTTATTATCTAACATCAGTTGGATTATAGTTTTAATAGTTAAAATAAATAAATAGAGGCCATTACCACGTATGATATTATTATGGTGTCAAAAGAACCTTAAACATGGATTAAGATTACCTTAATCTTGTAAAGTATGAGTAGTGCACGATTGCAAATAAGAACAATTTTCTTCTTTGAGTGCGCAAGCTAGCTGTTCTTGTTGCCTAACCCACTTTCACTTATTTACTTAAAAAATTGTTTAATTAACCAATCAATAGAATTTAACCACCATAGGATTCGACCACATATTCTTAATTGGAATTCTCTCCTTGACCCCTTTTTTGGGTGCCATATTAGTTAAGTATATATTTGGCTTTGAATTTGATGATTTTTTTTCCTATGAATATGTTCATATTCTTTTCCGTGGTCCTATTTTTTTTCACCCCTTCTCTTTATGCATTTTCAGTTCAACTATTTTAATCAAAAATCTTAGTTTGGGTTGCACAAGTTGTTATTGGATGGAGCTGTATTTGCCACTAGATCATACTTTCACTAAAATAGTTCAACAAGTAGTAGCTAGGACTTCTCTACAAATAAATAAATAATAATAATAATTTAAAAAAAAATAAAAAAAAATTAGCATTTGGGTCCTATTCTACAAGTCCCTAGATTTTGGATACCAAAATCTTTCCTTTTTCAGTAAACTTAGTTTTTCATATATACCTCCATCCATTTATGAATTTTATAATATTGGGTCAAAATATAATTAGTTGTAGGATGATTATCACCGAATCTGCATGCATTGTGGTTTGCCAAGTGGTTGGAATAATGTTAAAGCTAATTATCCAACAACAATTGGAGAACCCCACTGATTAAGCATCTACTTATTTCTTGATTAATCCTTTTTCTTCAAATTTATAAGGAGGACATCAGCATTACGCAAATCGGATCATTAATTTTCATATATATTAGCAAAAAAAATATGAAGGTGAACATCTGAGTAAGAGAAAGCGCAGAACATTATCGTTTAAGGAAATAAAAAAAGGAGATTATGATGAGCTTGAATCAATTATTTTCAAGATCTAATTTCAATTTTTTCTTATGTAGAGAAAACGCCTTACAATCTAAAGTTTTACGTTTCAGAGAAGAAATGTTCTTGGTGGATGCAAACAACTTTCTATCTTCATCCATGGATCCTTTATTCATACTTATTCAATTGGAAGTATTGATCCAATTCAAAAATTATGTTTCGCAATTTCATAATCCAATTTGTAGGAATTCTCTCATTAAATTCATAATTTATTTCCTCAATTTTCTAGAAAGTCAAAAATGTTTTATTTTTATCATCGATCTCTTCCTTTGTTATTTAATTTGTGAAGGATTACCTAAATATGGAATCATAACAAAGTGACATCTATTGGCGTAGGGTTTCGTATTCTCTACTGCTAATTGTTGGATTATATTCGACAATGATTGGTTTCTTATTCAAATCCTAATTATATCCAACCACAGGTTGCTTCTTAACGTTTATAGCCTAACTTTGGATATTATAATTAGTAGTGATTGTTTATGATTATGCAAGAATTAGTTTCTTTAAAATGGTATTTTGTCTTTAAATAATTTAATCTCCCAATGTTAATTAATAATTCGTAATCTTGTTTTATATTTTATACCGCATAAAATAATATATAATTTTTGAAATAACTTAAACAGCCGATCATATGTCACATTAGTCATGATAATTATATTATATTTTTCTTATGATCCGACCAACCAAACACTATATTATTAGTTATGGAATTTTAATGTGGGAATAATTGCTCCAATATATCACAACCAACAACCCTTAATTAGAGGTTAAGTTCTAATTAAGAGTCAATACGAAGAGTGACAGCAAAAACTTATCATGCTCGATACGTGCCGCACATATCTAAGTAATAATGAGTCTATGATATGTGTTTTACGTACATTAATTACTTAATTACACATAGTTTTACATCGATTTCATTTATTTAACCATGATAAATTATGACTTGGTTTTGATAAATGACCAGGGTACGTGTGTGATGAAGAAATCCTCAATCCTTCTTCTGATTCATTCCAATCATGGGATTCTAGTAGTTAATTTCCGTACGTTATAAACTTCTCATTTTAACGAAACGTAAATGAATTAATGAACTAAGGCTGTGTTTGGTATTGAGAAAAATATGTTTAAGAAAATGTTATCACATTTGTTTATGTTTGAGAAAAATATTTTCTCTAAAGAAGAGTTATAAAAATCAAGAATTTTTTTTGTTCATAAATGACATTGCATGATGATTCTCGTTCTCATTCCAAAAAAATTAAACAAGTTAATTAGTACATGAATAACATTACCCTGCTAATTGTCTCCCCCACATCCCCCCTCTCCCCCCCCCCCTCCCAACGTTACTCGACCCCACCTCCACCATTGTAGATTTGTAGTATATATAAATGTTATTACAGAAATATTTATTTCTATTACAAAATATCAACATTATCATCCAAAAAATATTTTTTATAATTATTTTTTCTTTTGTACCAATTACACACCCTAATCATGTATTAACATAGTAACAAATTCAAAACAGTCATTTTGTTGGACTAGTGGTAATTAATGAGAAGCAAATTAAGGAGAAGGAAGTTTGGTGCGGCAGTCAACTTGAAGGAAGATTATATTAGCTAAAATTAAAGTCGCTTGTCGCCAGTCAGTTATGATGTGTTTGCCTAACAAGAACAAAATGCTTCTTTTTCTATTTTTGTGTTGTTAATTAAGGACATAATTCATGTAATGTTATTACACATAGACAATCAAGTATTAGGTAGACTGAGTCGTCAACAAAGTAAAACAAATTATGAGGTCAACTTTGATAAGAGACTTATAAAACTAATTAAATGAATGAATCCCCAAAAATACTACAATTAAGTTGGTTAGGCCGTTAAATTATTGATGACTTATACTTTTAATATTTTAAGCCTATCGATGCGCACAAAGTGTTCATGATAGAAATTGTGATAGAAATTATAACGCCGTTATCTTTCCTCCGAAACATATTTTAAGCCTACCAAAAAAGTGTCCAAATACAATGACAGTAAAATGTGTCCAGATTCGTTCAAGAATAAAATCTCTTGTAACATCCAATTTGAATCTTGTCACAACAAATACTTGACTTCTTATAATAGCCTGTTTGGGAAGCGGACGGCTATAACAATTTGTATTTTTGTTGAATCAAAACTGTTTTCAAGAAAATGATTTATCTCGACATAATATTTATAATAAGTTATTTACTATTTTTTAATTTTCGTTCCATATCAATATTATAATATTTTTCCTAGCAACATATAATTACACAACTTGGAAAATATGACACTTTCAATTTTCATAGAGAACCTATAAATATTTGTCATCACGATCGATAGAAATTATGACACTTTCAATTTTCATAGAGAATCTTTAAATCTTTGTCATCCTAATCGATCATAAGTGGCATTTGACAAAATAAAATTTCAGAATATGTTGATCCATTATTTACCGTGTCTTCTTTTTTATATGATCGAATTTGTTAGAAAAGTTTTCGTCCAAATTTTAGTACACTCAAATATTATTGTAGAGACATATAATATAATATAGTTAAACAAAAAATAAAATTTAAAAAGAATTTGATTGTTATAGCAATTATTATTTTTGTGGATAGATTAATACTTAAATAGAGAATAATTCTTCCAAGTAAGTTACATGAAATACAACCTTTACTTCTAATGGGTTCAAGAGTGACGCGCAATGGATTTAAATTCAGACAGCGTAGCAGTAAAGCTGTAAAGGTAGAAAATCCTTTTTTTTTTCTTTATAATAAAGTGGAGAAATTTTAACCATGGTCAACTGAACAAATAATAACTAATCATGATAATAAAGTATTATCTGTGAAGTGATCAAAACAATGATTGATACATACCAAGTCATTATAAGCACTAAGTAACAGTAATTAGTAGGTCATTCTGGTAGAGAACACCCATAATCGTGGAATACAAAAAGTAAATGAAAAAGACCTTTCTAAATTATGTGATTGCAATTTTTTTTTATTTTTTGGAGTTTTTCATCCGTGTTCGATATTTGTATTGAAATTCAATTAAAATTTGAATTCACGCATTACCTGACTCATTTCTAAGGGCGTACTTCCAACATATTTTCCCCCCCTCATTCTCGCATTACCTGATTCATTTTTAAGGGCACACATATTTTTTTTTCCCTCGTTCTCACGAGTTGGAACTCGAAACTTTGGGTGAAGGGCATGAGGTCGACATTAATGAAATAGAAAGGACAAAAATAGGAATTGAGTGATGAAGCCCATATTCAGTGTTACTTCGTTAGGCTGGGAATAAGATGCATGGGGCTTGATATCGTGTGTCGACAGAGTTACTCTACCTTAATTTAGAGTACAATTTTTCCTCATAAACTTATACGACTAGCTAAATAAGGAAAGTTGAAAATAATGAAATAAACTTCAACATATATCTACTGCCTTGTTGCTACAATGTATCTTGACAAATGTTGGAAAAGAAAAAACCTGACAAAAAATGGACACTTGCATAGTTGCATTATATACAACCCCCATATACTAAAAAAAGAAAAAAACAATTCAATATACATATATATATATATAGTAATGTTCATTTAGCCTTTCAAGTGTCATCGAATGTAGAATGTTTTTTGTCGTCTAGACAAAGAGGGACTGAACATTGTGCCTTTTAAGCCATGTCTAAAGTCTATTATATTCCTTAACGTAACGTTATCACCGGCCAACCATTTCTAGCAAAAATACCTAAACATCTAAGTCCTTTATTTTTCTATAAATTTGTAATAAACTTAACTACACCAAATCTTGTGATCATAATGTTTCTATTTAGACAAGACAGTACTGCTACTACACTTTATGGGTACTGTTTCCTCTTTATTGGTCAACCCCATTCTTTTTTCTTCTACCAAAAATATCATTATCATCGATCGGTCCATTATTCATAAATCCACAGTTCCACAACTTAATTAATTAATTAATTGAGGTCATACTTTTATGAAAATTACCAAGAGATGTATGTTGATGACCACTAAATTAATCGAAGTGTACTTTTTTTGATATGATAGGTAAGTAGCTTATATATTAAAAGTTTGTTGTGTAAAAAAAACTTCACATTGAATCAAATATCATTAAAAAAAATCATTTGATTATCAATTTTAATTTCTTGTAAGGTAATGGTATGGATTACACATTACGCCATCTCTATGTACTTACTCTCTCTAGTAGTTACTAATAAATTGCATGTAATGCTAGCGAAACTTAATATGTTTCTATTGAAAACAAAATGTAGAACTTCTTCCCAATTCTCACGTGTATAAATTGTTATCAATGTAATTCGAAGTTACTTTAGCTCACAATCATAGAAAGATTTAGCCTTTGACAATTAACACTGCAATTGCATTTACTACTTTTAATTAGCTCTAACCATGTATATGTATGTGACAAATTAAGTATAATTAATCAAAATGTACATAAAACCTTCTCTCCAAACAGATTTTATTTTCTAAAATGTAATAACACCTTATAGATTTTCATTCTATATTGGAGTCCCACATCGATGGGTTCAAAGGTCCTCGGTCTCCTTATATGATCATGAGCTTAACTCACATTTCAAAAGTTAGTTCATGAGGGAGGATTGCCCAAGACTATATAAGGAGATCGAGAACCTTTGAACTTGTTGATACCATTCAAGAAGGTTTTGATAATGACAACTGAGAACCAGATTATGGGAACCTGGTTCACTCGCTGGATGGTGCAATAGGCAGACGCGGGAAAAACTGGACAAATCCTTGTATAAGTCAAAAACGCAGAAATAAGGAAAGACGGCACAATTAAGACTCATATAAGGAAAATCAATAAAAAAAGTTGTACTTTCCTTGTAGAACTCAACTAGGTCTTCAAAAACCAATGGTATAAAAGGAAAAGGTCGCACAAAGGAGGGTGTGGTTTTTACAAATCTGAAATTGAGTCTTTGAAGAAAGAAGAACTAGAGTTAGGTTTTCTTTGTAAAAGTTATTTTATGTGTTTGAACTCTACTTAAGAATATTATTGAGTTATAATTTTCTAAGGTAGAAAGTGAGACTTATAACAAGAAGTGTGTTTGACTTCTTGGAGAGTTTGAGTTGAGATTATAGTCAATCGTTAGAGTTAGGAGTTTGAGTTAATTCGTGGATTATTGAGTTGTAAGGAGATTTTTCACAATAAATTTTGTGTCTTGTTCTTACTGTTTACGTTAGTGTCACTAGTTCAAGAACCTGGTTCTTGAAATAGTTAGGTGGTACAGGTTTCTTTAGAACTCCACTGATGTGGGACTCCAACACCTCCGACACGCTTAGGACTAGAAATCTGAAGAATGGACAATATAAGATGGTGAGCCCAGCATCGAAAATAATTAATTGGGTGGGCATGACTCATATACCATGATAAAGATACTCATTGGGGTATCAGGTGTTAGTCCTAGGCGTGCAGGAGTTTGGAATACCACGGTGGAGTTGAAAGGTTCTTGGTCTCTTGAACTAGCTTTTGAGGTTGAAGTAGGTCCAATGTCCATTTTTTAAAGTCAATTCAGAACTTTATTTGATTAGGTGAAAATATATATCCCAAGATTAGCAAGTGTAAAACCAAAACAATCAACTTTTTTGTGTCAATAAGCGTCGGCTACAGCTAGCCTACAAGTTTCCTTAATTTCAAGGTGCATCACTCACATAAGGAATAGCACATATTACACTTTTAGTTTGGTAAACATTAAAGTACTTGTAAGATAAAATCAGTCCTAAGTTAGTTATTTTTCAATTAATGATTTATAAACATCTTTAATTCGACTAAATTTATTACAATTTATCCTTGATTTTCGCTAATTCTCAAGATATCTTTTTCATGACAAAATTCCTAACTTTCTCTCTTAATAACCGTATCTTTTGTTTATTTTCATCTTTTTTTCTTACAAGATAAGAGTACATTATTAGACATTTTATCAGAAATCAATATTTTTTTTTACTCCAACACTCAACACTTATTATCAATTTAAGAAATTTTATTTAAATATAATTAATTATAAGAAAAATTACCTAAATATACAATTTATTTTAACATATTCTCTAAACTTCCCTATCATTTGAAAAAATTACAAAAAATCTCTACTCTCTCCTATTCTTGGTTAGACGGATACATCTCTCTTACGCGATGTATCAGTATAGGTGTGTCTTGTATCAACAATGGTAATGTATCGAAACGCGATGTATCGGGACGTTGAGCTATGTATCGGGACAAGTATAATGTATTGGGACATAATACATTAAGGGCCGCACAACGGAAGTAGGCAATTTCTCATTTTTTGTGTGTGTTAGCTATGAATATTTTGGTGAATTGACTTTCGGTCAATTTTTTCCCGAAACCTTTATTGGACCCTCCATAGGTACCCGAGGGATCAGTACGTATAGCATCGACACGATCCACGGCGTATTCATAGTATTTAGGGGTCACACAAGCGGAATTATATAATTTTCTTATTTTTCGTATGTGTTAGCCCATGATTATTTTGGTGAACTGGCTTGCGGTATTGAGACGTTGAATGGTGTATTCGAAATCCTTAAATTTAAGAGATTTTTGTAATTTGTAAAAGAGTAGGAATATAATGTAATTACCAAACAATTATAGAATTTGTGTAAATTACCATAATTTTAACACCGTGCGCATGAGTTAATTGCAACCAGGCAATCCGCTATGCTAAAAAAACACCTGGGATCAAGGAAGTGCAAAATTAAGACGTAAACAATTAAGATTGGGCCATTGTCGTAGTAGTTGGGATTGGGCCATTGTCGTAGTAGTTGGGATTGGGCCATTGTCGTAGTAGTTGGGCTCAACAAGAGAATATAACAATTGGGCTCCAACTGCAAAACCCTAATATATATATACAAAGGGAAAGGGTTACAGGGGTTCTATCAGAGAAGAGAAAGGGGGTAAGAGAGATAGAGCGCCGCCAAAATGCAGATCTTCGTGAAAACTCTTACGGGGAAGACGATCACGCTCGAGGTTGAATCGAGCGACACTATTGACAATGTCAAAGCTAAGATTCAAGACAAGGAAGGTATTCCACCGGACCAGCAGCGATTGATCTTCGCCGGAAAGCAGCTCGAAGATGGACGTACTCTAGCTGATTATAACATTCAGAAAGGTAATTTTAGATAATTGTTTATGGACTTACAAGTATATAGTTATATCTGTTTTTGTGATTTTAGTGATGATTTATCGGGTTAATTTTGTAGAATCAACTTTGCATTTGGTTTTGAGGCTTCGTGGAGGGATTATTGAGCCTTCTCTGATGGCTTTAGCAAGGAAATACAACCAGGAGAAGATGATTTGCCGCAAGTAAGTTTATTTTTTCTACTTTTTGACTGCATTTCGTTTTGTATGCTAATGATAGTGGTCATCTATGTATGGTCTTGCTCTTCTTATTGAACTCTATTAGGCTGCCTGATACTTATTTATCTTTGAACTAGTTGAAAAGTTAATTCGTGCCTTCGATAGTCTAGATTTTATTTTCCCTTCATGTGGTTAATTCTGATTACCCTATTTAAAATTCATATAAGTCGACTTGAGTTGTGATACAACTATAAGCTACAGCCTCTAGTAAGAATATTAAGTGTTCTTTCTTAAAATGCTGTAAAAGATGAGCCATTTACATTAAATGGTATTGTCAGATAAGTTATTTTCATGAACACAGGTCTCCATGCATTTTCAAGGTGACTTATTAACCTGATTTCCGTTGCATTTAATTACACGGAAGGTGTATGGCATTTTCTGCTTTTCAAAATTAGAAATAAAATATGAAAGGCACATGAGATAATATGTCCTTTCCTTGAGAAAATAAGGACTCGAGTGTTTCAAGGTCATAACTTAGAGAACCAGACTGAACTGGTCTCTCTAATGAAATTGGATTCAGAGTTGATTGTCAGTTCATACCTTTGATTCTATGGGTGTGCGGTTCAAGTGAAAGAAACGTCATAATGATACCGAAGTTACGGCCGAAAAAACTGACCTAGAAGTACTGCTTGAGGACTTATTGGCTGGTTCGGTAGCTCATACTTATTTATTATTTGTAACATTGCAGTGATTATTCACCCAGGATCCATGTAAGTTTTAAATGTTAGTCTCTTTGTGGGATTTGAGTTTTGAATTGCCTTACTATGATTGCCTATTATTTGTCTGTTGATTACAGTGTATGTGGGGTGTGTTTGTCTTTATTCTGTACTTAGAAATTTCTACTTTTGACTTTTATGTTGATCTGTTTAGAGTATAATACATTTAAAGGGTTAATATTGATGACATCCCTTGACATGCATCATCAGTTTTTTACTCCCTTCAACCAACTAGCTGTTTAAGTTAGTGTGGACAGTTAGCTTCTCTTGAACAGAATTCTTCTCAAGAATCACCAAGAAACTATTCTTACTTAGTTGTGCCTTCCAAAAAACAAGTTGTGTGGGTTGCTATTTTGCATTTTCTTGACAACTATTAGAAGGTTAAGGTTGAACCCTGTGTGACCTGCATACTTGTGAGGATAAAATTTCGTTTTGCCTTCTCTGACTTCGATTGTTTATGTACAGCTTTTAATTATGTGGCTTACTCTAAAACCTTGGTTGTGATTGCTTAATCCTGATACCTGTCTACATGTTTTAGGTGTTATGCTCGCCTACATCCTCGTGCTGTTAACTGCAGGAAGAAAAAATGTGGGCACAGCAACCAGGTTAGTGAACACTTTTTCGGTTACTCGTCTTCCTTCCTTGCAAATGTTGGTTAGGCACTCACAAATGTGTCTTTTTCTGCAGCTGAGGCCAAAGAAGAAGATCAAGTAGGCGTGATATCGTGTTTAGCTAGATCAGTCTGTAATAGATGGACTATCATTTTTCTCGTTACTTCTAATTTTATTGTTAAAGAGATCCCTGTGCACTCTATCTATTACTGTTTAGATGAAGTTCTGTATTTGTTTCCTGATAAGCACAAGCCTACACTAGCGTGTTTTATTCTAATATCCATTTGTGAACCGTCATTCATGCTGCATCTTTTGTTGATATCCTGCTCCATTTGCAAAGGCCAATACTGGGTACTTGTGATTTGAGGATTTAGTATAGTGTTGATTCTCGACAGTGGAAAAGTGTTGAAAATTCTTTACAATTTACCTTGATAACACTATCAAACGTAACATTTGTCGTGTGTTAAAAGTATTCTTGTTTTAATTGTTTTTCATAATTGCTGATGACCCATTTGCATTTTCAAGTTTGAAAATCATATATCACGAATGTTATTTTTCTCAAAGGTCAACGTCTTAAAATAATGACTTGTAAATTGGCGCAAGTGTCCAGCGAAATTGGTCACCACTAGTTCTGTGATCTTATTTATCAAAGCTGCTAGTTATTTTGCTTTTCTATTTTTTACAGAATTATTTTTTTAATTGATTAGTAAATGTTCTACAAATGAATTCCGCTCCTTGAACCAATGTTTTGAGTCAAGTGTCGAGTGGAGCTTTGAAACTAGAGCAAAGCTTTAGGCCTGGTTGAAAGGACAAACTGGCCTCAGAACTTCTCTAATAATCGTGCCATTGGATTTGAAAATGTACATAAACTGCTTGTACAAGGGTTTAATCTCTTACCTTGTGTAGCTTATACCAGTTTAACCGTTGCAAGAAACCGAGAATTTTTGCTATGTAAACCCAACCCTTGGTGAATAGATAATTCACATGTATCTGAAAATAACAATAGTACTAACTAATGAAATTCTGAGCCAAAAATAAGCCTGCCTTCCTTTAGGCAAGTTGTTGTACATGCAATGTGAACAACCAAAATGGGATGCGCAGTTGTTAGTTTCCTTGCAAGAGTTTGTCACCTTTATCTGTTGTGTTTCTAAGTTAGAGTTGGTTGCAAAATTTGCGCTCTATGGGATTGCAAGGATCAGTCCATCAACATCAACAGGGAGAAGCAACTTATTCCATAGACAGCCAGTAGAAATGAGCTCTTGCGGCGGAGTGACCACCATTACATCATTGCTCCTTTGCAAAATACCAAATACACTAATTGAGCTACCTTCCTTGATGTATCTGCCAAAAGTACAAAGAGTTTCAAGTAATTAGTTCTCCAAATACATATCTCGCGAAAGAAGAGGGGAAACATCAAATGGAGAATAGATCAGGCAAAAGCATATGTTACCCTTCTTCTAGACGTAGTAAACGAGCTTCAGATGAAAGATTCCTGTCCCTTAACCATTTTCTCAAATGAGAAGCCAAAACTATACAGTTTTTTGCTGTTGTAACTAGTCTGCTCTCTTTTATCAGTGGGATGACTCTGGAGTCAGGTCCAGCCTTGACAAAAGCTCTAATACCAGAGTTCTTGTCAGTTATGTAGAAGTCAGTTGAGAGCCTCTGCCAAGAGAAACTCAACATGTGAACTAACTCTGTAGTGAACTCAAATGAAGGCACAAATTTACATAATCAGAATAGGGTGCTTCTTAGATTGCTTTAACCGGTATCTCTGTAGCTCTAACAACTACAGTATATCATGTTCATACAAAAAGGGAAATTTTTGGCCAGGTGTAGACACATTTGACATCCATAATAGCACCATTTCAATACAAACTAGGAGTTGGACATGCAATGAGGGTAAGACAGTTGATTAAATTTCTTCAGTTCACGTTTTGTGATAAAGAAAATGTGACCATTCGGTCTCTTTCAATCTTCCTCCTATTCTCCCCTTCTTGGCAAGGTTTGAACTCCTATTATGTGCTTTTGATCATACCTTGAAATAGATTCTAATGTATTCATGATGCCATGTAAAGAAACTTGCAAAGTGAAACAGGCCACTCGGGTTTTTTAGTATGAGTCTAGTTCATATGAGCACCTTAATTTTGATAACGTCTCTCTTTCTTTTCTGTGTTAATCATCACATAACTGGTGACCAGTGACCTAGGACTGGATATCCTTAAACTTGAAGATACTCCTATATATATACACATATATACATATGGTGTGTGTCGCACACGTGTGTGCGTGTGAGTATGTATGTTTGTATACATGTGTGGTGTATACACAGCGTGTGCATATTATGTGATTTATAAATATTTTGGTGTCTGGACCAGCTGCCTGCAACTAGACTGATTCATCGGGTACAGAGTCACTAGGTAACTATAGACACCCAGCTTTTGGGAAAATGAAAAGAATTCACCTTGCTCAAGGTTGTGACTTCAGCTCTTCGGTCAATACACCACCCCCTTTCAACTGAGGGTGCTATTCAAGTTTCATACAAATTACACATATCTGGGTTTTATAGAATTAGCTTAAATCTAATTTTTATTTTAGCAAAAAAGTGAAGTATTCAAGATTTTACATAATGGTAGCTTCTCAAATTCATCGACATAAATGTTCTTTAAAATTATACATGGTCAATGTCCTACTCATCTTGCAGTGTATATATAGTGTATTAGTGTATAACATTACCATATCATGCATAACCAGGGTAAGCCCAATCCTACTTTCTCTTATACAATTCAGATTCTAACGATACTTTGCTATAAAGAAACAATTTTGTAGGTTTAAGGGTGCCCTATTAAACCTTAAAGATCCATTTTTCAGACAATGATTTTCTTGTCTAATTCTTTTAATTATCCCATCCTTGACAAGAGACATATAAAGCTCATCCACCTCTAGAAAAAAACAGCAGAAAAAACATGATGACACGGTGAAACTATCGATAACCAGAAATTTCCCACTGATTGTTTGCTTTCTTGACCTTAACAAGTTAAGAATGAGGAATTGACAGGGACATGCGACAATTTGGGAAGGTATGTTCATTGTAGATGGAGAGAGTCCTATTAGGACAAGGAGATTTAACCTTAAAGAGATTGACGTACTGAAGATGGCAAAAAAGTGATATAGCAACAACTCATCTGAAGGAGTCAAAATCGGGCAAAGGGGATTCAACACAAAAAAGAGCATTATGGACAGTGATGAAAGTGTACTCTATTAGAACACTGGCAATGCAAGAAAATGCTACCAGAATACTGTTCGATGCGGAAAGAAGACGATTAAGCAATTTGGGTAGTTTTTAGGTTTTATGTGGGTCTGATGATGAGAAGGTGAGGAAATGGAGCAAATGAAACAACATAGGTTCAGTCAAGCCGCAAACTTTATGGATCAAGTGTTAAACACACATCTTGATCTCATATGCCTTTAATTGACAGACAAGTGATGACCAATTATACAAAGGAGGCCTACCATTAACACCCTAGACATTATTGTTCTAATATGGATAATGTTGCCTGCTGAGACTTTTTATTGTGCTCTTTTTCATCTTCAAATTAGGCAGTGTTTGTCAGTTTCAAAAAAAAAAAGGCAGCGTTGGGAGAAACTTGATTGTGGTTCTAAGCAATTAAGGATGTGGACCTCTGTTTCTTTGTTTTTCCTTAAAGCTGTTAGTTTTTTATTTTAATCTGGCGAGATTTAATATATTTAGGGCTCTAATTAGCCTACTCTTACTGGTATCTTCATAATCTAACAGATCGGTTGACCTCAATTCAATACTTTTGTTCACGTTGTCTTAATGTAGCTTGTGGCACCTAAACATTGGGGTTTCTGCATGATGTCTAGTTTACCTACACACTTTTTTCTGCCATTCGAAATCAAATAGACAGCTGACAATCCTCCATCTGAAAGAATGGTTCTCAAGCAAGGAAATATAATGGAGTGAAGGGCGAAACTATCTTATCTTTATCATCAAAACTAGATTGAAAGGAAAGATAAAGCCAAGAAGCAATGTTAAAGCTGAGAAATAAACAGCTGAGATCTTGTTCATCGGAATTGTTACAAAACGTTATTAATGTTTAGCATGTAAACAAAGTTCCATACCTCAGAATAAGCAAGTCTCCATCCAAAGCATGATTCTTTTACATCCGCAGGCTTCAAGCCAAGTTTTCCACATTCAAACAACAAGGTGGATGTATAAACACATCGTCCAACCTTCTCATAAGAAGACTCCAAAGAGACATTCCCACAAGAGACAGGCTGAAATCATCAAAGAAGAACAAGGCATATGCTGATGTCAAAAAAAGGGAAGGGAAATGTATTCTTCTGAATATGTATTTCATAATATGTTTTTAGATAGGGGCAACAAGCTCATGAATATATAGACTGAATGAACAATAGTAATGTTCTTAGATACATCTATGCAATAATAGAAATAGTAAGCTGCTTGTCTGTCAATTTCACCTACCGGTAGAATACAAGTCTAATTACGCTCATATTAATCATTTAATCACAAAAAATCACTCCAACAAGAGAAGAAAATAATTTCAAATGCACAGAAATTTGTTTTATATTTAGGATCCAACTCTTAAAATGAAGTTATCCATCACAAGAAAAGCAATGCACATTAGTACTATATATTAAAAAATCAATCTTTTTCTTGCACTATACAGAGTACAAGTTACTTCACATTGTTAACAAATAAAAATCCAATGAAGACAGGAGAATCACAAAATCAAGAATAACTTCCGCAAAATTAGTCAAGAATTCCTAATTTAGCAATCAGCTCAGCTTCCCAAAAGAAATTGGGACCATAATTAGAAAGTTCAAATTTTCTTACCATCAGTCATAGTTACACAAAAAAGAACAATACCCTTCAAATAAAAAACACAGATATTACAGAAAATGCGAAGAAATACCCAAAAGAAGAAGAAGAAGAAGAAGGAAAACCCCAATTGAAATGTGTACAAAAAGAAGCTTATTGGTTACCCACCCCAGTAATCTTGACAAGCTGGCCGTGGCAAGCGACAGTGAGGTCTGAATCAGGTAAAGAATGAAGGTAATGAAGAATAGTTGTGTTATTGCGTAAAGAGAGAGAGTTCCACAGTAGAAAAGCAGCAATGAGACCAAAAAGGAATAGGTAAGAAAGGAAGAAGAGAAGGTTATGAACGACAACAAGAATGAAAAGAGAAACGGCAAGCCCAAACAAGAAGAGGGCCAACACTAGGTATAAGGCAAGTGAGGGAATTAGAGGGAATTTGAAGAGATGGAAGCTTTGAGCTACATTTGAATGGGAGAGGTTGTTTTGGTTCATCCCTATTTTGCTCATTTGGTAATCTCAAGGAATTGGAAATTGCTAGAATAAGCAGATGAAGGGTTCGACTGTCATTTTCTTTCACTTCCCACTTCCCACCATCCTTTAGATTATTAATTTTTTTTTAAAAAAAATAATCTTGTTTAGTAGTTGTATTTGAGTTCAATTATATGCCAAGGTTCATCGTCATTCTTGACATGTTTTTTTTTTTTTTTTTTTCATTTTTTGAAGCTCAATTTTGATATTTGTGCTTAAGAGTGGTGTATTCCAACCATTCTACCACCATCAATGTTGATATCCACTCATGAATTTGACAATTATAGTCTCTGCGTTTCCATTTTAATGGTTAATTTAGCTCTTTTCATGTCTATTAAAATAATAATAAATATAAGATAGTATATAATTTATTACGTTATTCCTATTTAATAAAGATATAATAATTTTACCTTTTAACTATGGCACACACCTATTCAATATATTTTTAATGTTAAATAATTTTCAACTTTAACCTTGAATTTCTAAAGCGATAAAAACTTGAGCTAAAACTAAAATTGAATTTCTTCGAGTAATATTTTTTGCCTGATTTTCAAGTATGTAAATTTTGAGAATAATTTAGGTAAAATACAAATGAAAAATTAGATATTTTAACCCTTGTAAATTGTAATTATTTATTTTGCTTATAAGGGGATGGAGTAAATTAAATATTCTCTAATAAGCTTACCCCTCCTGTCATCATATAGTCATGTATAAATTAAAGTAGTTCATCTTTCTTACTCTTTGCATGTCACAATAATATTGACTAATCTACACTTATTTCCAAACAAATTTAGATAAAAGAAGAAGAAATACTATTGTGAAGAAAGTAGATTAAATAATAATTCCCATTCTTATACAGAAAGTAACAATTTAGTAATTGCAGTACAATGATTAATTGTAGTTGATTAGATACGAATCTTTATTGGTGTGCAAAGAAGAAAATTGAGTGAATTGGAATACTATACAGCATTACAACATTACCAAAACTGAAAGGCTTAATATATAAGCAAACTCTTAAAATTGTCAATAAATTATACTCAAATTAAGATTTGTTCCAATTAAGCATCTGAACACACGATAAAGTATTTCTATTTACACCCTTAATTCAAATTTTGATTTTTTTTCCGCGTATTCTCAAGCATATTTTAATTAATTAAGTTAACCACGATAAACATATTATCTATTTTAAGCTAACCCATCAGCCTCAATTGACAGATGTTTGAGGTTTGTAGCATGCGTAGACTAATACAAATAATTAAAGAAGATGACATAGTTTAAGTGGTTAACTTATTTACATAATGTGCACTCAAAAACACGTGCAAAAGTAATTTCAAAATTTAAATCAAAAGTATCATATAGGAAAAATTGGCAGGAAAAAAAAAACTTCTGAGAAGCTTGTATTTGTAACAAAACAAAATTAATCCATACTAAGGACCATCTCAGTTTTTTTTAGTTGTTTTTATTAATAATAATAACGCATCAGTTCGAAATGTGAATTGAAAAAAAATTCTGAGTGAATTGAGTGTTTCCTTGAATAAGAATATTTATGTCTTTAGGGCCAATGTCATCCACAAATTTTAGTCCTAAAACAAAGTAAAAAGATTCCATTAACAACTCTTATAGTCAATAATGTGATTAGAATTTCCTCCCAATATGTCAAGGTGAAAGCATAACTGGTAAAGTTGCTGCCATGTGACCAGGAGGTCACGGGTTCAAGCCTTGGAAATAGCCTCTGGCAGAAATGCAAGGCAAGGCTGCGTACAATAGACCCTTGTGATGAGGCTCTTCCCCGGACCCCGCGCATAACGGGAGCTTTAGTGCACCGGGCTGCCCTTTTTTTTTTTTTATGTCAAGGTGAAAGCACTGGAATCAAATAAATTATATTATAGGTTAAAATGTCATCAGTGTTGATCCTCTCACTAATCACTATTAACGTATACGCCAACGAGTTATTTTTATTTTTGCAATTAAATTATTCATCACCCTTCCTTTCACTTCGTTTGATATATAGTAGTATTAGAGATTTTACAGAATTGTTTAAAGGAAAAAAATAATGTAAAAGCTGATTTTTGTTGCATAAGATATCTTATTCGACCACACTAACATTATCTTATAATTAAATAGTATTGCTTTCCTTTAAAATTAATTAAATTGCCGTCTGTCATTACTCATCAACCATAAAAAAAAAACATCTTTTCACCTTGCTTTCTCAAAAGCAACACATAATAAAGGTGCTTTACTAAAAGTGAGAAATAAATTTAGAGGAATAGAGGATTTTCAAACAAATGTAAACATGGATGCAAATAGCATGAAGAACCACCAAAAAAAAAAAGAAGGGAAGAAAAAGGAAATGAGAATTGAGTATTTCACGAAGCAATACCTTAATTAAATTATCAAAAGGGTACCAAGTCCTATTGGCAAGAGGCTAAAAGCTAGTGGAATACTCCTACAATTCATGTCGTGTAAGGTTCATCCAAGGAAGCACTTTTATTAAATCATATTATTCTCGTGGCCAAAGCTTTAACTTATTAAAACTGGACAATTTTCAGTTCACTCAATAAAAATCGAGGGATTTTTTATATTATGATTTAAGTTACCTGTATTGATATCAATGACAAATTTTAACATTATCTAAGTAATTTAACATTTTATAATATGTTAACTATCCGTCGATATGAGTTCTCGAAAGCGACTGAACCAGCGATGACTTTCTGCTGATAAACATTCTTTTTCCAAATAATTTTTTAGACTAATTTCTTTTCTTCATTTGAAATGCTGACTAAATTATCCTGAAATTATAGTTTTGGAATTATAATCTTTGGGCTCATTTATCTTTTTTAGGAGATGGGATAAAATAATCTCAAGTTTGATAGGATAAGGTGGAATTTTTGATGACTAAGCCTGTGATTATGTTTGGTTGATGATATACGGTCAACCAAATGTAGTATAAATTTTATCCCGAACTTAATCCTAAAATATCTTACTTTATTCCGGATACTAAACAACCCGTTAGCTCATCAAACTAAAATTGTTTGTATTAACACAAGGAGAAAGAAAAAAAAAAGGACCTTATTTCTGCTAAATTATATGTCAAAGGCAAATGGACCTATTTTAAGTATTTTTAATTCAAAATAATTTAAGCAATTTGATAGATAGTGTTTGAATAAAATTAAAAATATTTGTAAGTCAAAATCATAAATTAGAAATTCAAATATATAATTTTTGACTTATAAGCTATATGTTAATTCAAACATACTCTAGCCATTTTTAAAAAATTGCACCAACTATTTTTTTTTAAAGAAAAAGAAGATAATAAAGACAGCTGTGGGATTTGAACCCACGCCGTTTCAACCAGAGCCTAAATTCGGCGCCTTACACCACTCGGCCAACTATCATTCGTCCATGAACTCGATTAATGTTTTATTAATACTTATACTATAAGTTCTCCTAAATATCAATGCAGTTTTCCAAGTAATGCTACGAAAAGGTGAAGTGATAAATAGCAAAATACTCTACATAGGAGGATCTTAGAAAGTGAGGTGACTAGAAGTTATGAATTAATCATTTCCTATATTAATTACAAACATCTAATGTAATAGCAAAGTATGCACTTCAGTTTACAAACTATATTATATATCCCAATAGTTACAGGACGATGTCGATTCAATGGGTCTATAGGTACACCCCACTTTAATGCTCTATTAATTCAGAAATTTATTTCATCATCGTGCACTAAGCAGACTATGAAATGAGCAGAAATTTGTATATATCAATGAAGGAATTAACTATGTGGAAAACAAGACTGGAATTCTATACAATTACATTGCATTCAACATACTAGTAAGCCCCATCACATACTTGATAGATTCCAAGTTATTATATTTTAGATGTCTAAATTCATGCTCCATTGGTTTCATTAATTTATATGTTTTGGGATATTAGACTATATTTATTTGTTCAAGTACATAGCAGTATTGGTACCGAACTTATGTTACCGATGATTCAATCATATTCATTACTGTTATAGAATTCCTTTGGCGAGTCAGCTAACAAGGTTCTGCTTGCCATTCTACAGGGAAATGCGCAACCGCTACCACCATCCATCCTATAGTTTTGAATCGCCAAACCTACCAATTGAATTCTAAAAATTACTAACATTAACGTAATTTAAGTTATATATGTTCACTGTCACTATAGTTTAACTTATAATAGCAAGTTAGATAATATCATGCGTACAACTTAAACTCACTGCAATAACATCAAACCTATAATAGCAAGTCTTTTTCTGTTTTGTCACTTTCTTTACTTTTAAAGCATTATCTTTGATTACGAGCTGTTGGAGATTATACTTCTCAGCTATTCTGGTCTGATAACTATTACTATTACGTATTACTAGTGGCATATTTCAGAGCAAACAAACTAAAAGCACCATCGACTAATACTAGTACAAGATTACAGTTGTCCAGTAGACAAGGGCACCGTAAGGCCGTTGCTGAGGTAAACTCAACTATATATAGCAGCCGCTTATGGAAGTGAAACGAAAGGGTGCCAGCTTTGTCGATCAAATGTACAAGAGACGTCGGCATCTGATCACATTTTTATTTATCCCCCTTTTAAAGCCAACGTTTTAGATGGATATATTTTGTCGACAATTCTGATTCAAGACCAGAAATCCCACCACTGATCATAACTAGTACTATTAGGCTGATGGTCTAAGAGGCCATCTTCATCTAAGCTTCCCCAATTTTCAGGAGAAGTTATAGAACTATCCCCAGCTTCAACCATTTTCAGTAGATGATGTTCTGTATCTTCATCTAACCCAAGATAATCAGCTTTTATACTGCTGTCATCATCTGAAATTACACCATTTGCTCCATGCTGCGATGATAAGTCAAAAGACAAGCTTGGCCTCTCATCCATTTCATTTTTCTTAATAGCATCGCATCTGTTATCTGACTTGAAACCAATCGAATCGATTTCTTGCCTGCAACAGTACTTTTCCCCTTCTTTCTGCATCACATCATTCAGCTTTTGCAACTGCACAACAAAAATTGGACATTAGTGATAATACAGTAGTTAATTGGCTAGCAAGGAAAACTAACTTGTGCAATTAAGTACCTGAATAAGCAAGGATTGTTTTTCTTTCTTTAAAGATTCGTACTGGGAAGCAAGATTATCATAATTGGATTTAAGTATACTGTAATCCCTTTCGAGTTGCTTCGATTTCCATCGAGCTCTCTTGTTCTGAAACCAAATTGCAACTTGTCGAGGTTGCAATCCGAGCTCTCTGGCTAATTGCAGCTTCTTTCTTGGCTCAAGTTTGGTCTCCGTTTCGAACATGGTTTCTAATGATTTAATCTGTTCATCGCTGAACCTCCTCGCGTTGTTACTGTTAGTCTTCTTCTTCTTCTTCGAGGATGATAGACTGCTGCTACTGCTGAAACACTCTGCTGATAGAGCAGCTGCTGAAGAACATGGAGAAAATTCCCCTGCGTCAAACATCTTATTTATCCGGATTCAATCATGCAAATCTAACACCAAAATAATAAAAATGATGCAATTGGATGGAGGAGGAAGAAATTGTTGTGAGATTTCTTGATTTGGGATATATTTATGTGTGCTGGAATGTTCATGTACCTCTGTGGCAGTCGTTGACAGTTGACAGAATAGTATCTTTATGGTGTTTCAAAGGTCTGGTGGGGATTTCTTTAACTTGTGCCCATCTTTTTATATGGATTGAACAAGGGGTAGGATCGAACATATTACTTCAATACTTTTTTCTTTTTTTCCCCAATACTGAGGGGGCGCCACAATTGGGGCTTGTAGTCGGCTGGCTTCGAGGCTCA
This sequence comes from Solanum dulcamara, assembly GCF_947179165.1. Classification (NCBI taxonomy): domain Eukaryota; kingdom Viridiplantae; phylum Streptophyta; class Magnoliopsida; order Solanales; family Solanaceae; genus Solanum; species Solanum dulcamara. The sequence continues at coordinate 13,785,546 of NC_077240.1, read as the reverse complement.
AAGTCTCTATCTAGCCATCCTGGAATATTGTAAACAAGGAGCCAGCAAGCACATACATTTAATCCAATATAAATATTACGTCTAACAAGCCTTAGTGGTGTTAACTTGCCATCTTAGTAATCATGGTTATCTTCATTATAATATCATTATGGGTGTCTGCAACGTGAATACGTTTTGCCTTATGTAGTTATCAAGGTTCAATTTTCAGCTAGCCCCTTTAAGCTTTAGTATATTTATCTTACTTTTACATGTTTTGGTTTGTGTTGCATACATGGGTGGATGTACCTTTCATGGTACAAATTGGACATAACTCAACAATTTTGATTCAAAATTATATATATAACATCTATATTTAGCTGAAAATTGATCTTTATAACTACATCTTAAAAAGTCTGATTGGTGAGCTAACGATAAGTGACACTATATTTTATTGCATATATTTTAAATCTTCTTTTGATATATTCATTTTTTGTCATAATCATGTGTGTACTATATTCATTATTTGATTGTAAAATCTCCTAATATCGCACTATTTAATAAACCAAATACTATTAACAGTAGCTAGAACTAAAGTATTTGAACTATTTCAACCTATTGACACGGCTGTCGATCCTTTTTGGTTATATTAAAACTTTCAAATTTAATTTTGAGTTTTTATATATGTCGACAAATTAAGAGAATTGTTTTAATAGTAAACATTTCTCACTTACAACTCTAACATTGTGAATATGAGTCACGAAAGAAGTAAAAGGGTGGAAGTGTTAGAGAAGGGTAAACAAAAAGCACGGTATAAGTGCATGTCTATTTCATGGAAAAGATAATTAAAATAGCACAAGATATTGATTCCCGTATTTTTCATTGACAATCATTGTTTCATCCCTGTTGGATTAATGCTAGCTGACTCTCCAAAGAAAGCCTTTTACTTATAGTAATTGTTGAAACAGCAATTATTACAAAACAAATAAATAAAGTTTTTCCTGTGATATCAGAATCTATAAAATATTCATAGCTTGTTCTTAATATTTAAAAGAGTGGCTGAACTTGATAGCTTTCTTTTAAAATTAATATAAAACAGAATGTGTGGCCTCGTCAACATTTCTTCTTCATGTTGTTCCTAAAGATAAATCAAACACGTGTATGTTTCTTATAAGAAAGTGAACTCTTCCAATTCCTTCTTTAATTTCGTATGAATCGTCCACTTTCTCGTTCTAATTTTTACATGTCCGGAATTATAAATAAATTTATTTATTTTTTAAAAATTACAAATTTATTTACACTTAAAAAAAAACAATCTTAAGGGGAAATGAGAAGATTTAATTAATTTTTATTTCACTTTTGTGGCGGCTTAGCCGGAGAGGAAAGTTAGTTGAGCGGAGCCGCCACCACCAAATCCTAATAAACATTTCCTCCACTTTATATATTATACTTAATTTTACGACTAATACTTTAAGAAAGATAAAATACAAATGAAAAAAAAAAAAAAAAAAAAAAAAACAAGTCAGCCAATAAAATTAGTGGCGACAAAACATGAAATATGTGTCAACACGTTGTCCAACAAAAAGGAGCCACCTGGACGGAAAACAAAGTAAATCCCCGTTACGTTGTTATGTATATCATGAAGTGGCCAAAAACTGGTGGTTGTGCTTTCGGACAAAGTACCGTGTGGTCTCCACAGGAACTGGCACGTGTCCTTCTAAAGGAATTCCTGATACTCTTTAGATTATTTTATTGTGCGTTTGCTTGCAGATATTTATGATTTTGTGATTATAATTTTGGAACTAATTTATTTTATTTTTTAGTGAGTAGCATAGCAAGTTTTGAGACATAATTTTATTTTTAGATTAATTATATCTTTAATAATAATATATAGAGTGAAATTTTATAAAATTAGGTCAAGAGAGGATAGAGTCTATTATGACTTTAACCTTATCTCATTAAGGTAGAAAGATTGTTTCAAAAAAACACTCAATTCAAGTAAAACAAGTCAAATAAAGAGAGAAAAAATGGTAGCACAAAAAAATTGGCTACTATAAGGAAAGTAATGGAAAGAATACACGTAAAGAACAATAACATCAACAAAAAAGCTAGTGTGATTACCAAAATATAATAAACAACAGATAGTATATAAGTCGTAACGAATAACAAAAACAAGAAATTATATTGATACGACTAATACTATAACTGACACGATGCACCAGGCTACAACTAAGTCGTATCTCATCGAAAAGAAAAACAACACTCAATTACCTTCCTAACTTTCTATCCTAATTCGCGGATTTCACACTCTCATATTTAAGGTCATATCCTCGTTAAACTAAAGTTGGATTATTTCTTGCTAATCACTTCTCCTAAATACTTCTACCTCTACTCATTCCATACCCACTATAATAAAACTTTCACACTTTCGTATCAGGACATCTGCACATCTCCTCTCCAAATGCTCAAACCGCCTTAAACTTTCTTCCCTCATCTTGTCTATCGCGGAGGTTACTTCCACCTTATCTCGAATATTTTTATTTTTAATTTTATTGTTCTCGGTATGCATCCTTCTCAACATCCTCATTTTCATAAATAGCATCTTCTGAACATGAAAGTACGTTCTTTACTGGTCAACAATATGCCTCATACAACAAAATCGGTCTACCTATCAAAATTTGTACAATTTATTTTCAAATTTAGATGGTATCTTATTATTACACAAAACTCCATAGGCAGCCCTCCATTTAGTCTATATCGCACCAATTATATGTGTGACATTATCATTAATCTCTACATTCTCTTAGATGAATTAAAGACCAAAATTATTTACAAGTTTCTTCTTTAAAAATATGTGTATCGACTCTCGTTTTAACACTTGTCTTATGTATTGTATCACTGAATTTACACTTCAAATATTATATTTTTAACACGGATTAATTACATTCTTAGTCAAATAAAATATAAATTTCATCTTAATATAATCCTCAATATGACACATCTTATCCCAGAAACCGCCCTTAGTTTCTTCTTCCTCTGTTTTTGTTCGCTATATCAACTTCTCTTCTGCAAACTCGGAAAGATATAGAATATATATTGCCTGAATTCTTTAAAAAGTATTGGTTGTTGTATTTTGTTTCTTATACATTAGTACTCCTAATTTTTTTAAGATTCGAAATAAATATAATAGGCGAGTATATAAAATATGCTCCATTCAATAGGTATTTACTCCCGTATCAAATATATTTTACTAAAAGAGTTTAAAGTTTATGTATTAACACAATTATATCATTTAACAAAATAATTATGTATTGATATAATTAAATTATTTGGAAAATATTTTGTCCATGTGTATAGAATATCTTTATTATTGAAAGACATGTTTATCTCAAATTTGGGCTGACAGACATCCTTCTGTACGACAGGGGTAGGTACGTGGAAGTGAGAGAGCAGGTCAGTGTTGCCACATAACACAACAGTATCATGAATAAGTAATTCAAATTTGAAAGCATTAATAATGACTCTGAATAAATTTAAGTAATTTAAATATAATAAACTATTAATATTGTTAAGATATTTATTTAAAGACTTTTAAAGATGACAATTCACTAGTTAATATTATTAATTGATCACCGATATTATCATTGTGACAATTATTAACTATGACATCCTTTTTCATCATTATCAACTATTATTATTCAAAACAATCTTTTAATTAATGCAATCGATTAATCAATGTTGGTGAAATTACATGATTACAAATTATAATTGAAAAATAAAATAAAGAAATTAACTTCACTTCTTGGCTGAGGCGCGGATATCTTGCTCTCTTTAAGGAGATTCAAGCCCACTGCAGTAAATCGTTTCACTGATCCAGCAGTAGTCCTCTTGACTTGTCCCCTCCAGAATACAACAGCCTTATCACAAAAATGTAACTCAACAAACTCTGGACAAGAGTTGAGTTTAAAACTCTACACAAAGAACACCTCATTTCAACTAATAAGAACACTCTTTTTAGACAAACTTAATTCTCTCAATTTTTTATTCTCTTATCTTTTTTTTTTTCAAAACAAATAAGACCTCTCTATTTATAGGAGAGAAAATCATACAAAGATGAAAAAATAATAGAATGTCATCATTATCATCATTTAGTGCACCATTATGATTTTGTGCACCACTTATTAGTGATAATTAGATTAAAAATACATAATGAAATGATTTAGTCTTGCACTAACTAAAGATGATAATGAAAGATATTTTTATGCACTAAAGAGAGAATAGTAACATATGCCACTTATGCAAATTAATATCACTCAATATTGATATTAAAATGCTTAAACACTTACAATCCCCCACTCATTTTAATATTATTTACCATAATTATCACTATTATTATCATAGTAACAATCAATCACTATAATTAATCATCATCATCAATCATCACTATATATCGTCAAATACTATCATCATTAGCTATCAAAATCATCCAGTGCAACTATCAGTCGTTGCCACAATCAATATATCACCATCAACTACTACTAATAACTACCATCACCACTAATTGTTGTCACTAACACCACGATTAGCCAAATCAACACCACTCGATACCCATAACCCCCATAACTAGCCATAACTATTATCATCACTATTCCACTAACCGTCATATAATTTTTTAATTGATATATTATTAAATTAATTTAATTTTTTATATTCATTAATTTTTTAAAAAGATAAATTATATATTCAGATATTGAAAAACAAATGATCTTAATTATCTAGTGTTTATATTTTAATATATTTAAATATTTATATAGACGTCTTAATCTCAATAAAAATAATTAAATCAAAGTGTCTCAAAATGTAAAATTGCATCTAGAATTGGTTCATTTTTACCCGCGGAATCTAGAATAATAATGTGCCCAAATTCAAACATCCAATTTGATAAATGTTCCAATTCTCCTTGCGTAACTAATTCTCATCACTATAACTAGTTCTTTTGTCTTCTTTTTGTTGGCTAGCTTCTCCATTCCATTCAAGTTGATTTAACATATAATAAATACATCATTATCATGCTAAACTTAAGTTCAGATCCAAAATAGGTGTAATTAAGCTATACATGCACATAGTTTTAACATAATATTCTTTTCTCTTTTTTGTTAGCTAAGCTCATACTATCCAATTATTATAACCTAGGGGGAAATCCCTTGTCATGGTGTCATAATTTCAATACTAGTATACTGTACCAGGGTAGAGGTAGCTTTCAGGATACGTATTCAGAGGACTTGACCGGATAGCTTTGCCCAATTGATTGCATATAATATTTTTTATTATGTATTAAAAGTTATGTTTAGAACTCAGTTATAAATACTTAGAAATTGTTATCCTAAAATCTAGAACTCTGAAAATTTAAATTTTAAATTTTCCGCTAATACTACATATATAAATATAACATTCTAGTGACTTGTTTTGATATTTTTCGCATTTTATATTATACCTTAAACAACAGAGTATGAACGACTATACGTCTATTTGAATAGACTTATAGCTTTGAGCTTATAAATCATAAGTCATAAGTTAAAAATTAAAACGTAATTATGATTTTTGGTTTAATTTTATTTTTTGAATTTAAAACAAGTGCTTAAAATACTTTTTTATTTAATGAAATACTATAAAAGTACTTAAATCCACTTAACATAAGTCAATTGAGACAAGTTCTATATATCGGAGACTTGTAGTAGATTCTAGAAGACATATATATGTATGGCATTAAATAATACTTGTTGGTGGACGAGTCACGTCTACTCTCTACTTTGTTAAAATAAATAATAAAGTGACTTACGCAATTGTCAAAAGAGGAAGTTCGTACCTCTAACTCCGTCGGCTTACCAAATAATAATTAGTAGATAGATAGTTAAGCAACAAAAATTTATCTCCAGAGTAACAGTTAGTTTTAACCTTAAGCCTGTTTTACTACTTACTTAGGGTGTTTACGAAGAAAATTAAACTTTTTATGAGGGAATTTTTTTCCTTTCAAAAAAGTAACTCGCTCTTTAGATTATTTTCTGATATTTAATAAATAAAATATATTATTAAAATTTCAAAATAAATTATATATATAATTTAGATAAATATAATACTATGCACCTGTGGTAGGTGGGGGGCATAGGGGTGTGGATGGGTGTTTTGGCGGGGTCGAGAAGAGACAATAAGTACTCGTGAAATTTTATTTTGTTTACTTTTATGAAGAAAATCATTCTTTCTCATTTTAAAATAACTTATTTTCTTAAAAGAATATTTTTAAAAAAATTCACCAATTAAACATAATATTTTCTTAGATCAATAGCAGTCTGATTTACTATTTAACTGTGGTGATTGATGTACTTTATTTTAAAATTTAGTATTTCCTTCGTTTTTTTTTCAACACTTAAATTTCAACTTTTCACGTGACATGCTTAAGATCATAAGATTAAATAAAATTTTAATATATTTGATATAACTTTAATTTAAGATTGTAAAATTAAAAAATATATATATATTCTTAAACTTCGTGTCAGGTTAAATTAAATCATTCTTTTTTGAAATAGGCGGAAGTAAATCTTGGAGAGTACTCTCTCCGTCTTATATTAGATTGACACTTTTAACTTTGCACGGTGATTAAGAAATTATTAATACATTGGAAGACTTTACCGCTTTGCCCTTTGTTTATATCAGTGCAAGATATATAGGGTATAGAAATCGCTAGTATTGAGAAAAATTTAATTAATTCTATTTTGATTTAGTAAGTAATCAAATAATATGAGATAAATATTTTTAGTAAAATGATCATTTAATATGGAACGAAAGGAGTAGTATAATGTTTCTTGATGGGTAAATTGGACAACTAAGTCTATATACATAGAAATGGTGGGTCGTGCGTGTCAAGGTTCATATGGATGTGCTGATTATGATATGTATAAATTCGACATTTTGCATGGAATATCACTCTCTTGAATAGAACATTGTCCTTTGGATACAACGATTAATGATACTCACCTCGTGACTCGTGCTACTTTACATATTTTCATTTTTTAGTTTGTCTCAAAAACATTGTTATTTTTAATAATTATAAATAATTTTATTTTATTTTATTTTATTTTATTTCAATTAAAATTATTCATAGTCATATAAATATTCAAAGTTTCTTTTATATCACCAATCTCGTAAGTCTGTTTTTCTTCTTTTAAAATTTTATTTATCAAATTAATTAAAGGGTGTCAATATAAATTAAAACGGAGAAAATATTATTATTAAAAACCATCCGCATAGGGTTCTGTATAATACATTGCATGTATACAGTACATACCATATATATATATATATATATATATATATATAAGCATCGAGTAGCGGAATGACCATTCAAACTTTAGATTTTCTTGTGAATAATATTCCATTCATTACATTTTACTTGATTTTATTTGATCGAACATGAATTTCAAAAATAAATAAATACTTTAAAATTTGGGGTTAAAATGTCACATGAAATAAAACCAAATCAATACATAAGTATCTATCAACTTGGGTACAAATTAACTTATGATGAATTATATTGGACAAGACGACGTATTCATTCATATTAAGGATAAGGATAAATGGTTACTATTATTTATACAGATGGAATGACATATATGGATCTGAGATTCTGAGTTCAAAATAATTGCTTATGTGAAGTGAAAGGAACGGATCATATGGAATTATATAATAAGCCTTGTGCCACGCAAACTCTAAGGTCCAGCAAGGATTAATAATTTATATTTATATATATATGTGGCATTGAGTTATCCCTTCGAAACATCATTTTTTCTGAACTACCTCGTTGACTTTATCAGCTTATTTCTTTCATTTTTGGCATTAATAATTTGGACCAAATATAATACATACTTTTTCAAAACTCTAACTTCAATAACTTCAGATTGGAATAAGTATAATATAACTGTCCATGTGATGTTGAGATTCTGATCTTTATAATTTTGAAATGGAATAATTCAATGGATTATATGATCAATATAACAATCATATCGCTTTTGTTTATTTTAGTGGTGTTAGATGTTGCTTCCTTAGTATGTACTGCATGTGGTTGCATATCAACCTCGTATACTCAAGATTGTGTGTTGGTGGTTCATTTTTAAAGATTATCGATTTGATTTATCGATTATCAATTTATAGGCATGTTAAATTGTTAAGATATCGATTAATCAGTTATTGATTATTGATTTTGATTATCGAATTAACCATTAAGATTACACATAAATAAATTTTCCTTATTGAAAGTCATTTCTAATTTCAAATAATGTGATAAATGAAATCTAATCAATAAAGTAATTAAAAATCATCAATTATTTATGCCTGAAAATCAGGTTTCATTAAATTGAATATGATCTACAAATTTAGAATAAGTATTAGCAACACGAGGCACACAATATTAGGAAGATTGACTGCAAGTAGAAAATAACAAGCATAACATTTGATACAAATTAAAGGAACCAACTGATTTTTGTATTATTTACACTAGTAAAAACATAATGAACCTATTATATTTTTCCTCAACTATTATCGAGTTATTCATTTATCCATAAAGAAAAAAAATCCTAAATCATTACGAAATCGATAATCCAATAAAAACTAAAATCAAAATCATTATCAAAATATTAAATCAATAATTTATTATCAATAGCAATTTTTAAATTCATTTCAATTTTGAACCACCCTATTCAATTGATTAAGAAAAGAAATGATCAAAAAGGGTCTTCCGGTCCAGGATTAAAATTTGTAGCAGTACAATTAACTACACCAAAACAATGTGCGCATGATATGTATTTTTTACACGATTACTATCTCCGTTTTATTTACTTGTTTAGTTTGTGTTTTGCACTCACCTATGAAATTAAAGCAATAGCTAAATATTTATTTAACTAATTTATTCTTTTCGACTATACTTTGTAAATCTAAATTCGACTATGCATTAAAATATATTTAATTAATGATAGGATCAAATTTGAAGAAAATCATTATTTCTCTCTTGATTTTCTAAAGTAAAAGAGAATGGAGGAAGTATTTAATTATAATCAATTAATACATCTCAATTATCACTTAATATTTTTTATAATTTAATATATTAGTGTATATTCTAGCTTAGGTAAGTTTTTCTTGATTCACAATTAATACTTGATCTTATCTCAATTATCACTTAATAATTTTTATAATTTAATCCTTTAATGTGTTGTGCTAGAGATATATTTTTGTAATTTTACACAAATCTTATAATGTTAAAAGCTAATTACATTATATTCCTACTTTTTTTCAAATTACAAAAAATCGTTAAAATTTAAGAATTTCGGATACATCAATCAATGTCTCGATACATCGCGTCTCGGTTTTGGAACTTTCCGATACACTGCATCCCGATTTTTGATACATCACTCAATGGTCTGATACATCGCGTCCTGATATATTGCTTTTGTTTATACAAGACACACTTTTGCCGATATATCACGTCCTGATACATCGCGTAAGAGTGATGTATTCGAGAATAAGAGAGAGTAGATAATTTTGTAATTTTTTTAAATGATAGAAAATTTTAGAGAATATAATAAAATAAGTTGTACATTTAAGTAATTTTTTCCATATATCTTTTATTCTAGTTTGGGCTGGGGTTGCAAAATCAACCAACCCAAACACATATAATTCAACCAAATCGTTTAATTTTTAATAGGTGTTTGGGCAAAATTGAGTTTAATGATGGGCTGGTTTGGGATTATCCTCAGGTTAACCCATCACAAATGGACAACTTAAATAATTGAATTTTTATATAAATGAACTCTTTTAAATCAATAATTATTTTTTTATGATACTTTTTTTTATTACTATCTATAGCATATTTATTTTATTTAATAACTAAAATCACCATATTACCTCCCCCCCCCTCTCTCTCCTTCTCTCCCCCTTTCTGCGTTCTTCTTCTTCTTCTTTTTTTCTATCTATTTCTTTCTCTTTCTCTTTCTCTTTTTTTTAAAAAAAATTACTAATTATTCTAATTTAAAATTAATTTTAAATAGTACTGAAATATTTGAAATTCACATATAATACTTATAATATATTTGTATTAAAAATATTTTAATTATATATTCACCACATTTATTGAAAGATGCATATAATATGTATCATAAATTGATTTCAAAAATGTATTATAATTATTGTTTATTTTTTCTCTTATTAATGGAACTAAAATAATATTATTGTATTATGAATATCTGAGTTGCTCTTGTTATTTGCTTAGCTTTGAACTTCTTATCCTTATCTGTCTTCTCTTATGATTTTTCTGAGCCGAGTGTCTTTCGGAAATAGCCGTCCTACCTTGGTAGGAGTCAGGTCTGCGTACACTTTACCCTCCCCAGATCCACGTGTGGGATTTCACTGGGTTGTTGTTGTTATATTCACCACGAGCATTGAAACATGCTTATAATATATTGAATTCAAAATCTATTATAATTATGTTTTATTGTTTCTCTTATTAACGGAATATATTATTGTATTAAAAGTATTTTAGTTATATATTCACCACGTGCATTGAAATGTACCTATAATATATTGAATTCAAAATCTATTATAATTTATATTTTATTTTTTTCTTATTAACGGAATATATTATTGTATTAAAAATATTTTAGTTATATATTCTTCACGTGCATTGAAACATGTCCTTAATATGTATAATACATTAAATTCAAAATGTATTACAATTCGAATTCAATATTATACATTGTTATGAATTCGATTGTTGTTATTTCAACAAATATAATTCATTTCTAACAACGTAAATTAATTTGATTAATATTGGAAGGTTTGAACTTCACACATAATACTTATAATACATATGTATTAAAAATATTTTAGTTATATATTCACCACGTGCATTGAAACATGCCTATAATATGAATAATATATTGAATTAAAAAAATATTATAATTACTTTTAATTTTTTTCTCTTATTAACGGTGCTAAAATATATTATTGTATTAAAAATATTTTAGTTATATATTTTTCACGTGCATTGAAACATGCCTATAATATAATATATTGAATTCAAAATCTATTATAATTATTTTTTATTTTTTCTCTTATTAACGGAATATATTATCATATTAAAAATATTTTAGTTATATATTCACGACGTGCATTGAAACATGCCTATAATATGTATAATATATTAAATTCAAAAATGTATTACAATTATTCTTTATATTTATTTTCTTTATTGTATTATAAATGCATTATATATGTATTTAATATCATCCAATTTAAAAAATAGTAAAATAATTATTTTCATAATATTCAATCCAAAATTAAGTTTATATTAGAATAATTAATTATTATTTTAAAAAAAAGAAAGAAAGAGAAAGAGAAAGAGAGAGAGGGAAAAAAAGGGGGGGGGGGGGGGAAATGAGAAGAAGGAAGGAGAGAGAGGGGGGCCGGGGAGAGGGGTGGGATGAGGAAGGAGAAAGAGAGAGAGAGAGAAAAAAAAGGAAAAGAAAAAATGAGAGAGATAGAGGGGAAGAAAGAGATTTTTTTTTTTTTTTTTTACTATTTTGAGTTAAAAAAATATGACTATTTTTGATAAAGTTAAAACATATAATAAAACTCGTAATTAATGTTTTATACTATATTATTTAAGTAAATGAGTTTTAAATAAATCCATGATAAAGTCCAACTATGACCGACAGTAACACTAGTAATACATGAATTTAGGGCTTTTTACGCTGAGGGCAAAATATACACTTAGCCGGTCGTAAAAATAATCACATTCGCTCGCCAAATATACTCTATGTTGTATGATTTATGTATTCACAATTTTTTGGCTAATAATTTGGGTGGTGGCTATACAGGGTAAAATTATCATAGTTGGACATCCATGCTTTTAACAAATAGCCATCGCACATTGAATTTGAGGCTTTACTACTAAAAAATAATTTGGACTTGAATTTTGGTTGATAATTTGGGCTTCAACTTGTGAGTCGACAGGCCAGAATTCAATCGGACGGGAAAAACCCAATTTTGGTTGATGAGTGACTACTAATTTGTCTTTTTCGTGAACTTTTTGATATTACAATTCCAAATATATTTTTTCTTCATAATCTGAAAATATTTTACACTTATATTGAGAATACTGCAAATCCACTAATTGAGCCAATCCAAATGATGTCTACATTTCAAGGATAGTTTTTTAAGAAAAAGGAGTTGTTAAAAATAAGAAAAAGGATTTTATACTAAGAAAAAGGACTTTAGTATAAAATCTCGTCACAAGTTTGAAAAAAATTTGTTACAATTCTTGACAGATCGTCAACTTCAATATAAATTGTCTCATAACTTTGTTACATAAAATTTTCACAACTTTCAATCAGTTTGTAAAGACTTGCCTATATTATTCAACTAATAAAAATCCTCAAATGTTCATCTATCAGCATCATGACACAACAAGCTCTCTTTTTAAAAAAATAAAATAAAAAAAATTTCGGCCGGTGTCCGAAGCTTACGTTGGAGCTTTTGATTAAATTTGAATCACTCACTGCAGGGCCTATTTGAAGGTGACACTTCCAACAGAATTTTCTCAATATCCAAAGCTCAAACCTAAAACCTTTGATTAAGGGTGAAACAGTCTCACTGATACTATAACCATATTGGTGACACAAAAGCTCTCCATGTGTATTTTACCACCATTAAAAGTTTCCTACGCCACTTTTGGTTCAACAAGTACCAAGTTACCTATTCAAAAAATTTGCAATTGTGTTTTAATTCTCTTGAAAGTAAACAAACATTTCAAGTTATCTCTGTTCCAAAAAATATACTCCATCCATTTAAATTTACTGGATTTTTATATTAAAACAATTTTATTATTTATTTATTTAATAAATCTAATTAATTTTATTAATTTTCTCCGATATTTTTCTTAATTTCAAATAACTATATAAAATAATACTCCACCATAGTTAAATTGAAATTTTCAAAATATCATTAAAAAATTTAATTTAATATTTTTTTTAAAGAATTGTGTCAGTTAACATGGGCTTAATACTCCGTCTGTCTCAATTTATATAATTCTATTTGAATTTTGAGAGTTAAATAATTTAATTTTGATTGTAAATTTGAACATGAAATATTTAATTTTTAAAAAAATAAAAATTTATATATTTAAAAATTATTTAATAAAATATTATAAAATACAATAATTAATAATTTTTAAAAATATATAAAAAATTATTTATAAAAACTTATTAAATTCTCAAAAATACGAAATATGTCACGTAAGTCAGGAAAAATGAAATATAAAGGGCGGGGGGGGGAGTAGATTGAATAGAATAACAAATGCAAAATGCATTAAATTTTTGAAGGGTGAGGGAAAAAAAACTGAAGGGTAAAGAACAGAAAAGAGGCAGAAAGAAAGAGATGGAAGTCTGACCCAATCTGTCGGTCCTCATACTCGACTTCTTCGCTTGTAAAAATGGGCTGATCCAATTTAATTCAATTCAATCTCAAAGAATTAGCGTGTTAAATGGGTTATAATGGGCTGATCTTTTTAATTAAAGAACCTATAAAATAACAGTCTAATTCAGTCCTAACCGGGCTACAGATTGACCCTTCAATCAAAAGATGGACAATATTGGTCTTTTAGTAAGACTATCGAACATTGATAAACACAACATTAATACGTCAAAAATTCTCATGTCCATGAGTTCCACATACTTTAGTGGGATTACTTAGAAAACAATAGAACATGCAAGATACAATAGTCAACAAGCATAATATTCATTATAACAACATATATTACATGATCAATTTTTGTAAACTAGAAGAAAAAAAAGGAGAAACGAGAAATTAAGCATAAACACAAAAGTAAAAGAGGTCAAAAATTTATAGTTATAATAACTTCAATTGCCTAGTTGCTGAAGATTTGAAAAAATAAAATACTTCTTAAAATATGTATATAATAAATATTTTAAAAATTCATTACCCACGGATCGGCCTCTAAGGCTCGCTGGTTGAGCACATGAGACTGGCGGACCATATAAGGCTGGGCTAAAAAGTCTCGTTCCTAAATGCGCTAAAAAAAATTTAGTCTAACCCCACTTAATTCAAGGGCTGGGTTGGGACGGTCTCACGAGCAAAATTCATTTTGACAGATCTAGCAAAAAGGACACGCCAAACGAGGGTCCCTTTCTTATTTTCATTTATTTACAGGTTAGTTTCAATTTATATGATTTTGACTGATATCGAAAAAAATTAAAAAAATTTAAAACTTGTGTGATTATAGATCATTTTATTAAAGAGTAAAATGAATGTTTTAGAATTAAATTATTAATAAATATAAAAATATATTATTCTTTTTGCAATTGACTATAAGAAAAGAGGGAAAAAGACATAAATTCCCTCATGAAGTTGTACCGAAAAATCAATTACACACTTAAACTATAATTGCGGCCTATTACACACCTAAACTATCTAAAAGTGAATTTATTACACTCTAAAACTGACGTGTCAGAAAAAATAAAAAAGTGCGCGTCAAACTAAAATTAAAAAAAATAAAAATCACTCAACCCCCGCGCCCTTTCTTCTTCACACCCATCTACCCTCTTCTTCACACCACCTCTATTTACTCCCCATTTTAAATCTTGATATTTTTTCTTTCAAAATTCATTAAGAAGAAGTTCTTCACACCCACCTCCATCTTCTCCCCATTTTAAATCTTGATTTTTTACTTTCAAAAACCATTAAGAAGAAGAAGAAGAATTCTATCTAAAAACCATTAAAAAGAAGTTTGACTTATAGGTTTTTAGATAAAATTCTTCTTCTTCTTAATAGTTTTTGAAAGAAAAAAATCAAGATTCAAAATGGGGAGTAGATGGAGGTGTGTGTGAAGAACTTCTTCTTAATGAATTTTGAAAGAAAAAATATCAAGATTTAAAATAGGAAGTAAATAGAGATAGTGTGAAGAAGAAGAAAATAGGTTAGTGTGGAGAAAAAAAAGCAAGGATTGAGTGATTTTATTTATTTTATTTATAATTTTTCCCTTTAATTTTAGTCAGACGCGCTTTTGAAATCATTTCAAACATACCAACAATATAGATCAACGTTGTGTCTATCCATATTTATGAGATGAATAAAAATGGAGAGAGTATAATTTTATTTAATGTATAAAATTTTATTTGTTGTGACATTATTTGAAGCCGATAAAATAGATGCTACACTAGTATGGGGGACATAAACCCATGGTCATATAGGAGTACCAACAAGACGACAAGTCATAACAAACATTGGAAGTTAAAACAATTATATTTTTTCCATTATTATCTGGTTACTCAACAACTCAACCACTCCTCTGACTCACTTGTGTGCTCTCATTAAATTCCCCTCTCCCTCATACACACATTTTATTTCATAATTCTCTCATCACCAAATTTGAGCATAAAATCTAATCCTACCATCATTTAATTAGAAACTGATTCTAAATCATTGCAGTAAGAGTAAAGTAAAAATTCTTCAAATTAAATTATTTATATTTTAGACGGATTAAAAAAAAATGAGCCATATAAATTGAGTTTTATAAAAAAGTACTCCCACTTTCTTTTTTTAAGGTTGCAAGATATAAAGAAATATTCCCTCGGTTCCATGAGATGCTTTCTTTTTTACTCCATCTGAAAAAGTGATATTTTTATATTAGTAATAATTTAATTTTAAAAAATTTATTTTATTCTTAATAAAATAATTTATAGTTACACAAACATTTATCACTTGTTTTAGATCACAATTTTCAAAATAAAAATATTCGATTTAGACTCTTAATAAAGTCAAATAATACCATCTAAATTGAAAGGGGGAATTAATGTGTTAGTACAGTGTTATTTTCCACAATATTCGTGACTTTTAGTCTTAGTTGACCAAGCTGTAAAATAAGCTATATATAGCTACTACTTGGGTTCATGTACTATAATTTGGTAGAGCAGCGCGCGTTTTAGTATAGGGTTTTAGGGAGGTGACAAAATCATTAATCATTTGTTTCATAATTCCATATCTATTTACTTCTTTATGTTGACACGGTTGACCTACTCGTTTACTTGATCGGTTACACACTTAATACGATTACGGATACGTAGTCATTAATTAGCTAAACGCTTGACTCCAATCCAATTACCTAAATCGCATTAACACTGTAATTCAATTTATCTCTCAGAGTTAAATCAAATTAAACTCCCCCCTACGCTTCACACTAAAAAAATTAAGTAGTTTGATGATTGTAATAGAACCGTGTCATATGAAGGAGTAATTAGATTTTGAATGAATATCATAATGGTGATATATATATATAGGAGAGAGTATTAGTATAAATTATGGTTAATCAATATTCTTCAGGTGATTAGAATATTGAGAATTGAGGATTGTGCATGGGGTTGGTTGTCATTTCAGAAACGCCCACAGCTGGTAGAGTCAGACTATGCCCCTCATTTTTGTCCTATTAACCCCTTGCCCCTCCCCTCCTACTCTTCAACTCTTCTTTATTTTTTACCTAACAAATCATTCTCTTCATCATCACACACTCTAAAATCTCTATCCCTTTCATCTTTTCTCTGCTCTCAGTCCAGTTTCCTCCTTAAACAAAGGCGATACTTTCGAGGGGGAAAATATATGGTACCACACATACAGAGAGGAGTTTTTCTATTGCGGGGAATGTTGTCTGGCTCGAGGAATCAAATTCTTTCTTACTTTATTTTATAGATCTGTATATTGTTCATAGATCTATAATGTTGGATTATGTTTTTGGTGTCGTCGGACCAGGCTTCATTCCCCACAATGAATATTGCTCACTTACTCAGCAGATTACTTAATTAATTAGATCCATTTCATTGGTAAGCCTATCACTCACTCATAACAGTATTTGTTTTGTTTTGTTTCCGTTGATTTTCTGAAGCTATTGTTTGTCCGTTTCTGAAGATTGGTGTAATGATGAAATATCTTGACTTTTTTTGGGGTTACAAATCCCAACCTGAAAAATAGTTTCATCATTACTGCCTTTTATTGGGCCATGATCTATGTTTCTTTGGTCAGTAACGTATGAATATAGTCATTGTGTGTTATGATTGTGGTCATGATGGCTTTCTGCAAACATTCAGATCTGATTTCCTGCCTTTCTATACTTTCTTCAAAAAACCCTTTCTCCCTTTTTGATTTTCTCCAAAAAATACCCTTTTCTCTCTCTCTCTCCCTCTTCCTCTACACTGCAAGGAATTATACATATAAATTTTGCATTTTGACTATTATTACTTTTGTGTCTTGAAGAAACACCTTTTACAACTCGCATGTGTATATGACAATAAATCTCAGTTGCTGAGGGTCAATTTCTTCATAAATACAGTTTAAACAAATGTCTGGAAAGACAAAAGGTTAGGTAAATTATTATTTTTCGACTTACTACCTCTAATTACCTGCTAGTGTAGTAGTCTTTTGCTTTTTCCATCTTCATTGAAAACACAGAAAAAGAGAAACACTATTTGGTAAGCCTTACGAAACAATGGTGCTTGATTTGAAAGATATTCTGCAGAAAAATCCTAATAAATTACTCTTAACTTGTTTCCCCTCTACGCTTTCGGCAATATTTGGGACTCACATAATCCGATTATAAATTTGATATTTTCAATCTCTAAGGTGACTACACTCATTGTACTTTTATAACTACATGTTCAAAATTTAACATTATTTCATGTATTTATATGTTTCTTCCTCTTTCAAGGGTGGTGTTACAATTTTGCTTTCAAGTTCGACTTAATTCATTAGCTTTTGATAATTATCCTGTATATGTATATTAAACTTTACTTAATATATATTAATAATTTATCTAGAATCTAGTAAGTCCATCTTCTTAAAATCCTAGCTTGTTTTTCCAAATTCTTATACCTGATAATGGGAGTCTAGATTTGAGACAATCGGAGCAATGTACTGTTCGTTTTCTTCCACCTCTTTTTTCCCTGTTTGGATGCAAATTCAGGAGATTCTTTTGAACATAAAAAGCTTTTGTTTTTTTATAATGTCATTAGAATACGAAAATTAGATAGTTTCTTGCACCGATGGAGCACAAGTTGTCGTAAAAAGAAAACTGAAAAGCACAGCATCAATGAAAACAACCGAAAATAGAAGAAAAAGTGGCAACTGGGTATGTCTAGTCTCAATCTACATTTCAATTTCATTTAAGACTTTTGATTGGGATTTACAAAATTGAAACTCTGTAATTAATCTGTGGACCTGAAATTAGTGGACGAAAGAAAGAAGTGTGAAATTATATACTTTAAATGCATTGTTGCCATTCATCTTCTTAGAGTAACTAATAAATAGGTTGTAAATGTAGATGTATGAACTCATTTATAGTGGTAGACTAGTGTTAAGAAATTTGTATGAAAAGTGAGAATACTGTTTCTGGAGATGGAATCTTTTTGACTTTGCAAATCAATAAAGTGGAAGCTGTACGCACATTGCCTTTTTGCTTTTGCTTTCCTCATTTTCCACAAACAATCGTGTACACAAAAACTAGCAGACAAAAGATTAATTGCTTCATTTTTCTCAATTGTCTCTTCCTATTTCCTCCGCTTTAATTTTTTAAATTTTAGTTTGCATTAACAAAGGACTTTCCAATTTTATAGTCTTAAACAAAAAATGTATAATATATCAAAATGCTCTTTAAATCGGATAGGATATCATGTGTAACGAGTTGCTAAGTATAAAAAGAGATATTTCTTTCTTCTGAAACAATCTAAAAAAATAAACAAAGACGTTAATAATCTTACTGCCTCATTTACTATTTCCTTTTTAAGACTTGTTACTACGAATAAAAACGTAATGAAATAAAAACATGAAGCAGTGTTTTCTACGTTTCAATTTGTTTTCACAGTTTGTATTATAAAAATATTACATACAATGTCTGGAGCCCATATTGAAGTCTCGACTAAATTTGGATCGTGCACTATAAGACTCATTTAGGGATGATGTGCCAATAGAATTTTTTCCATAATTATGGCTTATAATTTTAATTTTAATATGTTACACACAAACACTGGAAGATTATAAAATTCAATGATCTTATTTCTGTTCTTAAATTTCATGTTCAATTAAACTTAGACCGACCCATTTCTCTTGCTAACTTGTTCAATTTCATTTAATGTGAAAAATTTACTTATTAATCCGTTGAAAAAAAGATACGCGTTTCTATATTTTAAAATAAATTTAATTTTTTTAAATATTACACTTGATAGCATGCTTAACTTTATAGTCACAGATCAGATTGGGTAATCTTTTTAAATTCTAACGATTGCCATGTAATATCTTTGGGATGAGTTCCGGCTAAAATGATACTTTCTATTCTAGGCAACATATATACTTAATTTATTGATTTTCCTGTGATTGTATTATAATTACCATTAATGTAATGAAAGAAAAAGAGAAGAGAATGGAAGAGAACTTACCTGGATCTAACTTGGGCCACGTTATGACTCATGCACTCAAGGCCCAAAACATGCGGACGGCAGCCTAGTTAAATCTGATCTGCTCCATTAGTTTGAGTTCGGCAAAATTCTTTAATAGAATAGTTTTTCATTTTATATCATTAGAAGACTTGGTCCAAATATTTTTGAATAATAGTCACATAATTAAATTTGAAAAAATTACTTGATTGAGTGCTTTTTAAAAATTAATTACTGATTTTAGCGATATTTTTTATTTATTACCATTTATAGTAATATTATGATAAATCTACACTTGTATTAAAAGTGAATTATGCATACAATATAAATGTATTAGAAGTGTTTTAAAATATATATTATGTTTGTGTAGTAAGAAACTAACATAATGTATTATAAGTCTATTAAAATATGTGATAAATGTATTATCCATCTATAAAACTTGTATTATACATGTTTTATAAATAGTTCTCTGCAATATGTATTAAAACTGTATTATAAATGTATTATAAGTGTTCAGTGAAATTATTTTTTTATTGCTATAAATGATAAATATTTTTTTAATATTGTATATTTATGTAAGTTTTCCATTAAATTTCTTAGTAAATTTTGTGGGCTCGAAATTAGTTTTCATTTATGCTCTAACAATTACTTTTCTGATTTACTGCTTTGGACGTAGTCTAATATTAAGATACACAACCGGTCTCTCATAACAAATATTTCATTTGTCTTTTTTAAAATATTATTGATTGTAATGTGAACTTTACATAGTATATATTATTTTCTTAATGTGACACTCAAATTTTCTTTGTTCAGAGACCGACTAAATGTAAGCTGGGGTTTCTTCAACACCATAAAAGAATGTTCTCATATGATAATAGCTAACCATAAATCGTTACTCTCATAACATATTTTCTTGGAACTCCATAAAATAAGATTTCAAAACAAGGAAAATTTTAAAAGTTTGTTATATCGTGTTGGACTCTATACAGCATATCATCCAGTATGATTGCCAAAAAATTTCATATCCCTAATTAAGCAAATTTTCCAATTAAGCTCATGAGATCTCATTTAATATCTTTCTCCATATATATGATAATCACCATTTATTATCATGATTTTCTTACCAATTTTTCGTTGGCAAAATTTTTTTCAAATTCATGGACTCCAATTTACGAAGTGTAATCCTCTGATTGGCAGCAATAAAATTCCAGAGAATTGATAAGATTCTCAGTGTGTGGTGAACATTTATCTAAAGCATCTTAGAGAAGAGGAAAACTAAATGAATGATGTATATTGTATGGGACAATTAATTCATCAACTAGAAATCGAAACTATAATAAGGCTTGGGGGCGTGCGGCTCAACCCCTGACCGTCACGAGGGGTGGGAGCTTCGGGACAAGGTCCGTTTCCCATAGAAAAAAAACAAAAAAAACAAACTAGAAATCGAAACAGACAAGTCCGTCTGATTGCATTTTTTATTTTGGTTTAATAATATAGGCAAAATTTTAGATATTTGAACTAAGCTACGTTACAATTAAATATCTAATTTTTAATAAAGTATTTCATACTTTTGATTTTGAAAAATAATTTGTGTGTGCATAATATTCCATCTCTTTTAGCTACTTCACATTTTCTAGAAGAATAGTTAATCGTGTATATAGATATTTTCATGTTTACCCTTCATTAAAATGATTTTTTTTAACTACACATTTCTCTAGAAAAATAGTTAAAAAATAATCGAAAAGATAATAATAAAAAATAAGGCTTTAAATTATATAAAAAAATAATCCAAAAGTGTCATAGTCAAGAATTTACGAAAGAGTAAGTATTTTAATTTCCTCCATCACAATTTAAAGGGAACTGACGCTCGAGTGCCTGATTTGCATAATATCGATCACAGCTTTGTGTTATTCTGATTTTATTCTACATGGTTTATAGTCAAAAAAATAAATTTACGACATTAAAATTTTATACTCAATTGAATATTTTATTTAAATTGAGATGGGGGAGATGGGATATCACAAAACTCGATGAAATTGTAGAGAATAATTGATCAATTCTACACCTTAATTTCATCTCAAATAAGCTAAATTTATAAGAATTTTTTTCCCACGTGTCTAACTTCTGTCACTCCACTAACCACGTATTTATTCTTCTTCCCGACTTCTCTCTTCTCTTCTTTTTTTCATTAATAGGTTCTCTATGACTAAATATGTATAAAAAAGTTTTAAAAAACAATATATGTTATATTATTTGTAATAAATTTTGATGTGATAGAAAATAAATTATAATCATAAATAAAATATAAAAAAACATAATTTTATTAATAAAATATATGGGTATAAATTTATATGTTCCCTTGATTTCTATTCGAAGGGTTTGATTATCAAAAAGAATTTGACATATCTTGATTTTTTTTATGAATATCCCTGGAATTTATGAAATTTCTGAGATCTCTTTAAAAAGACAATATTTGATATTTTAATGATCTGTTTTTGAATATCCAAAAACATATTATCCTTTATATAGATATAAAATAGAATTTAGGATTGAATAGCCTCTAAAAACACTGAAACTGTAAAGTCTCAATGAAAATTGAACTGAACACGTCTTATAGAGTCCTACAAAATTTTGATATATATATAATAATAATTTTAATCATATGTAATAATATAATTTTTCAGGAAAAAAATCGAACTTCATTCGAACTCTCTCGATTCTATCTGATTTCGCCCAGGTCTTGAGGACTTGACTTTACTCATATGTTGCGACATTCCATAGATACTCGATTGAAATTATATTTTTTTTGTCGCTAAATATAAATATTACGTAAAATATATCCTCTTTTTTTTTTAAAAAAAAAAGAATTGGAATAATAGAGAGTATAGAAGTTTAGTAGTGTGTCTAGAAAAGCCCTCACAATCTATCTTTTCCTAATTATTCTATTTTTCTCTCTCTATATGTTAAAACACAAAGTTCGCCATGATTAACTTGCCAATATCTCTCAGACATTCTTCTTTAACCCTTTTCAAACAAGCCATCTCTGCTAATTCTCGTGTTTTTCTCTGAAACAAACCCCTTTTCCTCCTCTGCTTAGTATTATAATTTTGTTTTGAATTTGCAGGAGATAAGTAATTAATCAAATCAAATGGGTGGTGGAGAGAGAAGTATGCTTCACTTTCCACACCTGCATATTAATCAAGGTGGAAAGAGTAGTAAACAGGGTAAAAGAGATGTGCCGAAAGGATACCTGGCGATAAAAGTAGGCCAAGCAGAGGAAGAACAAGAGCGATTCATCGTCCCTGTTTCTTACTTCAATCATCCGCTTTTCATTCAATTACTCAAAGAGGCTGAGGAGGTTTATGGATTTCATCACAAGGGAACAATTACTATTCCTTGTCAGGTAGAACAATTCCGGTCCGTTCAAGGCAAAATTGATAAACATCAGCACCAACACCACCTTCATGTTCCCTGTTTTAGGGCATGAGATCCTAATTAGTTTTTTTATTTTTTATGTTGCTTTTGGTGGAGGCTGTTAGTGATAATGACGACAAACTTTTTCTGTTTCTCGATGGTTTGTTATGCGTGACTGGATTTGTTAGCTGAAGTAATATAGTGAAATGGAATTTTCGTTACTTTCTCCGTCTCTTTTTGGTTAAATTTACATATTTTGCATGCTGCTTCTGGAATCTAACACCACCTATTTATCATGAAATACCCCTTTTTCAGCGGCGTTTGATCATGATTTTTATTTTTATTTTTATTTTGGCCATGAAATTCTAGAATTATTAAGAATTTGAAAAACAATAAAGATTTCACTTCTTTCATTTCAAATTTACTCATTAAAAGTTAATAATAACTTATATTTATGATCAAACACTATTCTGACTTTTAAATCTTATTTTTCACTTTAAAAATAAAAGCTAGCTCTTTTTCAAATATCAAAATAAAATATAGCCAAATTTCATTCAAGATTATGAATTTTGATGTTTAGTATTGAATTAGACGAATTTAGATTATGAATTTCTTATGTATAAATTTATGTTTAGTATTGAATTAGACGAATTTCTTAACAGGTAATGTTAAGCTTATTTTTCTTCCCAAGTGTTGGTTCTTTAATATATCAATGGAGAATTGTCTCAGGGGCACTTTTTTTCTTTCTTTAAAAGAAACAGGAATAATTTCGCTTCAGTAAAAGTAATTATAAAAAAAATGGTTATTCATTGTATATGTATGTATAATTAGTGTATATTTCATTTATAGTCAAGTTATATTCAATTTTTGAGTGTATCATAATATATATTCAGTGTGTAGCTCATGTATAAGTAATGTAAATAAAACAAGACTATATTTATTGTAAACTAATTAGTTTATTGTATATATTTAAGATTGTCCCAAAAAAATATCATATAATAAATTCCAAGATTCCTCTAGTTCAATTTGTGATATGCAATTCATGACAAAAAGATACGGATTAATTTGAAATGGAAATAATTTGATAATAATGTGTGGAATTTGGAAGGACGTAATCTTCAAGTTGAAAAATAACAAACGCAATAATTTTAACATAATAATACACATGCTGCGTAAGACCTAAAATGAAAAGTACACTTGTTACGGACCCGACGTAAATGGTAAAGAATAGAATAATATTTTACCTTTTTATTTATTTGTCTCAAAAAAAAAGTATCTTTTTTTCTAAATAATTACTATACTCAAGCAAATATTTCCTCAAAATTTAAAACATTACATTTATTTTTAATTTAAGATCATAAAATTATGACGAATTTAGTAAAAAAAAAGGAGTTGTCTAATCTAGAACGTAGAGGAGTGATGTGAAGGATGTGGCATTTTAATCTAACACCAAGAAAACGACCTTCTTAAAAAAAAATATTAAATACTTAAATGTTTTGCTCTTTTTAGTGTTTAAAACTTAAAGAGTGTTATGAAATAACTTAACTTAGCAAATAGCAAAATAATTAAAAGGACATATATTGAAAGGAGAAAAGAGAGACAGAAGAAAGGCAAAGAGAAATTGCCGTGTATTAATGTTTTTATATCTGTGTATCCATTTCCTTCTTTGTATCTTGCCTTTATATAGACATGGAAAGTAAAACAATATGTAAGTGAAATGGTAAGTTATTGGTGGCTGTAGTTTAGTGGGTAATCCACTTATAAGGTGGACAATCCACCTTTCACCTTCCATTTTCATAACACTCCCCCTTGGATGTCCACGTATAAAAAAAAAACTTTACAAAACATAATATACATATTTATCATGAATATCCATAAAGCTTGTGTCTATATATCTGGTAATACGCCTTGATTGCTGCCTCATTAAAAACCTTACCAGGAAAACCCAGTGGGACAAAACCTTGGTTAAGGAAAAAAGAGTGCAGCGCGTATTTACTCCCCCTGGTGAAAGCTTCATTTGATATTTTGGAGACGGCGCATTCCAACCTTATGCCTTAGCTTCTCAAAAGTTGATGTTGGTAATGCCTTTGTGAATAAATCTGCAAGATTATCACATGAACGAACTTGTTGTACATCAATTTCACCATTCTTCTGAAGATCATGTGTGAAGAATAATTTTGGTGAAATGTGTTTCGTTCTGTCTCCTTTTATGAAGCCACCTTTTAATTGAGCTATGCACGCGACATTGTCTTCGAATATAATTGTGGGTATTTTAACATTATTTTCTAGACCACATCTTTCTTTGATGAACTGTATCATCGATCTCAACCACACACATTCTCTACTTGCTTCATGGATTGCTATTATTTCAGCATGATTTGAAGAAGTAGCAACAATGGACTGTTTTGTAGATCGCCATGATATAGCAGTCCCTCCGTGTGTAAACAGATAACCTGTCTGAGATCGAGCTTTATGTGGGTCTGATAAATAACCTACATCTGCATAACCAATAAGGTCTGCGCAACCTTTGTTAGTATAAAACAAACCCATATCAATCGTACCCTTCAGGTATCGCAAAATGTGTTTGATACCGTTCCAATGCCTTCGCGTTGGGGAAGAACTATACCTTGCTAGCAAATTAACAGAAAATGTTATATCAGGCCTAGTTGCGTTAGCAAGATACATAAGTGCACCAATAGCACTGAGATATGGTACTTCAGGACCAAGAATTTCTTCATCCTCTCCTGGAGGTCGAAATTGATCTTTTTCCACTTCAAGTGATCGAACAATCATTGGAGTACTTAATGGATGTGCTTTGTCCATGTAGAATCTTTTTAAGATCTTTTCAGTGTAGGCAGATTGATGGACAAAAACTCCGTTTGCTAAATGTTCAATTTGTAGGCCTAGACAAAGTTTTGTCTTTCCGAGATCTTTCATTTCAAATTCTTTCTTTAGATATTCAATCGCCTTTTGGACCTCTTCAGGGGTTCCAATGAGATTTATGTCATCAACATAAATGGCGAGTATCACAAACTCTGATTCCGTTTTCTTAATAAAAACACATGGGCAAATGACATTATTTATATAGCCTTCATTTATCAAGTACTCACTGAGGCGATTATACCACATACGCCCTGATTGTTTTAAACCATATAATGATCTTTGCAGTTTTATTGAGTACATTTCCCGAGACTTTTTACATGCTTCAGACAATTTTAATCCATCTGGAATTTTCATGTAAATTTCATTATCAAGTGAACCATAAAGGTAAGCTGTAACTACATCCATTAGATGTATTTCAAGATTTTTATGTACAGCTAAACTGATGAGATATCGAAAAGTTATTCCATCCATAACTGGTGAATATGTTTCTTCATAGTTGACTCCCGATCTTTGAGAAAATCCTTGTGCAACAAGGCGTGCCTTGTATCTTACAATTTCATTTTTCTCATTTCGTTTTCGCACAAAAACCCATTTATAGCCAACTGGTTTTACACCTTTAGGGGTTTGGACTACAGGTCCAAAAACCTCACGTTTAGCAAGTGAGTCTAATTCTGATTGAATTGCCTTTTGCCATTCTGGCCAATCACATCTACGTCGACAATCTTCGACGGATTTAGGTTCAAGACTTTCACTATCTTGCATGAGGTTAATTGAAACATTATACGCAAAAACATTATCCACCATAATTTTTGATCGATCTAAATTTATCTCATCACCGGTAGAACTTATTGAAAGTTTTTCATTCACTTGAGTATCGGGTTCACTGATTTCTTAAGGAATATCTGGATTACTCAAACCTTGACCTTCTTCAGGAAGTTCGTGTGTAGTATCATCTTTATTATTTCTTACGCTTATCTTTCTAGGATTTTTATCCTTTGAACCCAACGGTCTACCACGCTTCTGGCGTGTTTGAGATTCAGAAGCTATGATACTTGTAGATGGTCCTTTTGGGACATCAATTCGGATAGGTACATTCACTGCAGGGATATGTGACTTAGTTATCCGTTTCAAATCAGTAAATGCATCTGGCATTTGATTTGCTATTTTCTGTAAGTGGATGATCTTCTGGACCTCCTGCTCACATGTGCGGGTGCGTGGATCAAAATGTGATAGTGATGAAACTTTCCACGCAATTTCTTTTTCTTTTTCGGGTTCCTTTTTCTCTCCCCCTAATGGCGGGAAGATTGTTTCATCAAACCGACAATCTGCAAATCGAGCAGTGAATAAATCTCTAGTCAACGGTTCAAGGTATCGAATTATGGAGGGTGAGTCAAACCCAACATATATGCCCAACCTTCGTTGAGGGCCGATTTTTGTACGTTGTGGTGGTGCTACAGGCACGTATACTGCACAACCAAAAATTCTTAAATGGGCTATATTTGGTTCATGACCAAATACTAATTGTGACGGAGAGTATTTATTATAATGTGTCGGTCTTAGACGTACAAGTGCTGCTGCATGTAAAATAGCATGACCCCAAACAATAATTGGCAATTTTGTTTTCATTAGTAGAGGTCTTGCTATCAATTGTAGGCGCTTTATAAATGACTCTGCAAGGCCATTTTGAGTATGAACATGAGCAACAGGATGTTCAATTTTTATCCCAATTGATAAGCAATAATCATTAAATGCTTGGGATGTAAATTCTCCAGCATTATCAAGGCGAATGGCCTTAATTGGATAATCTGGGAATTGCGCTCTCAATCTTATTATTTGTGCTAACAATTTCGCAAACGCCAGGTTGCGAGATGATAACAGGCACACATGAGACCATCTAGATGATGCATCTATTAGGACCATAAAATATCTAAACAACCCACTAGGTGGATGAATAGGGCCACATATATCTCCATGTATACGCTCTAAAAATCCAGGAGATTCGATGCCGACCTTCAGGGTCGATGGTCTGGCAATTAATTTGCCTTGATAACAAGCAGCAAATGAAAATTTATTATTTGTAAGAATCTTCTGGTTCTTTAACGGATGTCCAGTTGAATTTTCAAGAATTCGTCTCATCATTATTGATCCAGGATGACCTATTCGATCATGCCATAGCACAAATATATTTGGATCAGTAAACTTCTGGTTTACGATCATATGTGCTTCAATTGCACTAATTTTTGCATAATATAGGCCAGATGACAAAGTTAGTAATTTTTCCAAAATATATTTCTGGCCTGAGACACTCTTGGTTATACCAAGATATTCAGTATTTATTTCAGTTAGTGTCTCAACATGATATCCATTTCTGCGGATATCTTTAAAACTTAACAAGTTTCTTGGAGATTTAGAAGAAAATAATGCATCTTCTATAACAATTTTTGTCCCTTTAGGCAGAATTATAGTAGCTCTTCCGGAACCTTCAATCATTTTAGAATTGCCAGATATCGTAGTAACATTAGCTTTTCTTCTAAGCAAGTTGGAAAAATATTTCTCGTCTTTAAAAATAGCATGAGTTATTCCACTATCAATTACACAAATATCTTCTTGATTGATCATTGATCCAAATAAAATTTGAGGCATTTCCATATTTTCTTCAAAAGGAAAGAAAGTAAATATTATAATTAATACAGAATTTATTATACAAAATTTTATTTTATTACATGGATCTAGAAAAATATAAACATAATATTTAATACATACAACAACAAAGAGAATTGTTTAAATATTATCGGGCTTATCAACATTCATATTTACTTCTGGAAAATTAAAGAAATCAGCTACATCCAGATGCATAGGCTCAATATTGTCCTCAGAGATAAAATTTGTCTCTGGATTATTTTCTGCCCTCTTTAACGATGCCTGATATAGCTGAATCAAGCGTTTTGATGACCGGCAAATACGCGACCAGTGCCCCACACCTCCACATCTATGACATATTGTTTCTGAATTATTCTTCGGTAAAGCTTCTGCTTTTTACCCTGCCTTTTATATTGTTGGTTATTTCTCGGTGCAAGCCGAACATCATGATTAAAATTCCTTCTTTGACTACGACCACGACTGGGGCCATGACCTCTTTCTCGTTGGTTAGAATTTGCCTGATTCACTTCAGGGAGTGGCAAAGAACCAACTGGCCGACTATCATGATTTTTCATTAATAGTTCATTATGTCTTTCAGCAATAAGAAGGTGAGAAAGTAATTCAGAATATTTTTTAAAGCCTTTTTCGCGATATTGCTGCTGCAGGAGCATATTCGCGGGTGGAAATGTGGAGTACGTTTTTTCAAGTTTATCTTGTTCCGTGATTTCATCTCCGCATAAAGTTAACTGAGCTATAATTCTAAATAAAGCAGAATTATATTCAGTTATATTTTTAAAGTCCATCAATCTCAGATTTAACCAGTCATAACGTGCTTGTGGAAGCATGACCAACTTTAGGTGGTCATACCTTTCTTTTAAATTTTTCCACAATTTCAAGGGATCTTTTAATGTAAGATATTGTAATTTAAGACCCTCGTCAAGATGGTGGCGGAGGAAAATCATAGCTTTTGCACGGTCTTGACTTGATGCCGTGTTATCATCTTTGATGGTGTCTGCCAGACCCATCGATTCAAGATGAATTTCGGCATCTAGTGCCCATGAGGAGTAATCTTTTCCAGAGATATCCAAAGCAACAAATTCAATTTTTGAAATATTTGCCATTTTATGAAAAGAAAATTAAATAAAATTCTTACCACTTTTTGTTACCTTCAAAAACAAATAGCCGGAGCCTCGTGCTGATAACGTGTTATGAAATAACTTAACTTAGCAAATAGCAAAATAATTAAAAGGACATATATTGAAAGGAGAAAAGAGAGACAGAAGAAAGGCAAAGAGAAATTGCCGTGTATTAATGTTTTTATATCTGTGTATCCATTTCCTTCTTTGTATCTTGCCTTTATATAGACATGGAAAGTAGAACAATATGTAAGTGAAATGGTAAGTTATTGGTGGCTGTAGTTTAGTGGGTAATCCACTTATAAGGTGGACAATCCACCTTTCACCTTACTATACTCAAGCAAATATTTCCTCAAAATTTAAAACATTACATTTATTTTTAATTTAAGATCATAAAATTATGACGAATTTAGTAAAAAAAAAAAAGGAGTTGTCTAATCTAGAACGTAGAGGAGTGATGTGAAGGATGTGGCATTTTAATCTAACACCAAGAAAACGACCTTCTTTAAAAAAAATATTAAATACTTAAATGTTTTGCTCTTTTTAGTGTTTAAAACTTAAAGAGGAGTTTTTATTTTCTTATAAATACAAAATCCAAATCAAAACAGCAGGGTCGTTGCTTTCATGGGGTCCATTGGCTTTTGGTGGACGGTAAGCAGCAGCCACAGCCGTGTTTAAGAGGTAATAAATACAACATATTCGGTTCCAATTGAGACATAACCAAGTGACCAAAAAAAGGAGAGGAAAAAACACGTTGAGAAATATTAATATATACTTGCTTCTAATTTAAGCGACATCATTTTAATAAATGGAAATTACAAACATATTTTTTTAAAAAAATATGATTTTAAACATATCATAATATTCATATAATTATAAAATAAATTCTCATTAAAGATATAATGAGAATTATAAAGTGAATTATACAAATTCAAAAAATGTCATTTTTTTTAAATGGACTAAAAATATAAAGTGTATACGATATAAGCTAAAACAGTAGGAGTACCAATCAACAATTACTTGGGCTATGCTGATGTACGTGATACAGAATTACATAGCATACAAAAAGTGGACGTCTACACCTTGATCAATGTACAACCCAACATTCCCACTCCTTGCCTCTACCCCTATTTATAGCTTCTAAAAATTTCTGTGCCAGTAATAAAATTTAATTCAAATCAAACAATTCCATGACCTACACACTCCTTGATGAATAAATTTCTACTACTCAACGCCCAACGACATTAGGGTAGGCCACATGCAAATGTGCAATGGTGGTGTTTAGTGACATGACAACGTCACAAACTTGACAAGGCCATGATAGTAGGCAGTGGTATTAGGTGGTGGTAGTAATAGCTGGAGGTGGCCTTGGTGATGTTATCTCATTGTGATGGTGGGCAACGGTGATACCGTGATATTGAAGGTAGTTGTTAGCAGGGGTGACCTCTTTAACGTTGGAGGTGGTTTGAGGTGGCGGTGATGGTTGGTGCCTGATGGTTAGGGGCCAGTAGTAGTTGACAGTGGTAATAATTGTGATGATAGAGGTGGTTTGTGACTTACACGATGATTTGCCACTCTGCTCTATTATACTCGTCTACTATCTATCAATCTCGCCTGCCACCAAAATACAACTTGAAAAGAAAAATAGGAAAGCAGGAAGTAACAAAAAAATCTCTGCCATGTCATCACTACCTTTTTTAAAATCAACAGTTCATTTCTATCATTTGCCAAACGCTATTCAAAAGAGAGTTAAGAAATTGAAGATATTGTTGCTAATGATGTCTCATATATTTTTTCTGTTTGATGAGCAGCTAATGATGTCTCATATGTGCACTACGAAGAGTCACACCATGCAAAAATTTGGTATATCCAAGCAAAGTGAGTTTTCCATCACTTCTTATCCAATCTCTGAGAATGGAATGAGCAGTTGGTCCCACATTCAGTTCCTGCATAGTTGTGAACCAAATTCAGAATTTCCTCAAAACAAGAATTTGTTGAATCCTGAGGAATACTAACAGCTATGGTAATAGAAAGATACCCTGGCCAATTCCTCCACGGAAACATGCCGATTTCCCTCTTGCTCAAAATGTTGAAATGCCACTGCTGCAATCTGCTCCCATTCCTCGAGGGCCTCCAATTGATACGTGCTGATTGCAGCCGCACAAAACTCTTCAAAATCCAACTTCTTATATGACAATGCTGTCATCTGAAAGGTAAAAGGACAATAAGCATCACATAACGATAGAAGAAGTAAATGTTAAGTGTGTATTTGAGCAATTCAAAAGAAAAATCGATCTGGATAGGGGTGGGTCAGAATACAGATCTCCATGTACAGACAAAGACAGAAGACAATATATCTATGGAAGCTAGCCTTCAATAATAAAATGGCTGGATCACATGCTACATTATTCGGAGATGAAAGCAGGCTACATTATTTTTAACCACTGGAGCTTAATCTCACATCTACTGTAGAAAATAGTTTAAACTTGACTTTTGACTGATTCTAAAGATCAGATGCATCTTACCGCATTCAGAATATCGGGCACCCTTGACTCCTTCATAGCATCAGTAGCATTTCCTAAAAGAGCCTGCAGTTTCAAACACTTAGTAACTTCTGATTTCACAATTGACAGGGATGGCTAAAGAGAAATTGACATCGTTTCTATCATGTTTGAACAGTTCAGTCTTAAATGTCTTATTCTATTTATTTAGAAGAAGATGAACAGAGAAGTTGTCAAGATACTAACCATTCTGAAGTTCTCAATCGAGACACGGTCATCTTTACTAGGTTCCAGAAGCATAAATTGAGCTCTTAGGTAAACCAGTTCATCTTCCGTTAAAGCTTTAGAAAGAGCCTAAATGCATAAAGCCACAACAGTATTTCAAAACTTCGCATATTGTTACACTGACTATATTCATTCTAATCATACTTTAGTCGAAGTAAAATTTGCACATCAGAAGAGCAATCCATCCATGAAGAACAGCACCACAAGAAAGAAATTCATCAAATAAAAGACACTACCATATCATAAATCACTAAGAAGATACTATTATAACAGGGCAAACCATGAGATTAAAGCTGAGAAGAAAATGAAATTTTCATCCAACATCTATAAGCAATAATCAAACAAATGCCAAATAATCACTCTCTGGGGCAAAGAACCAAGAGAACCGTCTATTTTTTTTTTAACAGGTAACATTTAAAGAGAACCGTCTATTAATCGACCACTTTCCAGATTGCTAGAATGGAGTCTTCATTTTCTATCTAGTGTTAACGAGAAAAGCTCTAAAGCAAATCAATGGAAGAGCTCATAGGTAATATTCTATATGGCGACACGAAGACCCTCCACATATTATCGGGTGATGCTCAATGCTCAAAATGCAAGTGTGTATACAAGGAGGAAAGTTGGACACTTGAAGCAGAAAGATGTTGAAGTGAATGGCCAGATAAGCATTCCAACTGTAGACTTGTGGGTGGAAAGCTATCTAGTTTGAATGAGAGCCAAAAGTTGAATGTGTAGTAATAAAAGATACTAACTTGGATAAATAGGGAGAGAATTTGACCCACCATGCCAACTGCATTATCATAATTGCCAGGACCTGATTTGGTTTTACAAATACTTTATTTTTCTGTTGAAATTTCTAATTATTTGTTTTCCATTTTACATGTACTTCTCCTACTCAGGTTTTTCTTTTTACCTCTTCCTAGTTTCTTGATCTCTATAACAGTCAGCCATCCGTTTGCTCTTCTGGACTACAAAAGCTTCAGTAATCACAGTAAATTAGTCTTCCAAAATCTAACTCCCCCCAAAACAAAACCTTCTATATAGGGTCAAAAATTATTCCAGCGGTAATTCCAGATGAATGCCACTATTTTCTTGATTCGAGAATATAGTTCAACTACAAGATGTGTTTTGAACATTATAGTTGTCATGCTATAACTGTCAAACGAGGACAAGGAAAAACAGAGAAAATGAAAACATCATACCTTTAGTGCTGCACGTTTGAGAGGTGTAGCATGCAGATATGACTTCACCAACTTATAGACCAATATATCCAAAGGAATAGGATGGCTTTCACTGCGCAACCATGGATGCACTGTAATTGGAAAAATCTGTATTAGTTTATATTTCTACAAGAAACTGTGTATGGACATAACGAACGCCCACAAAAATTTACTAAAACATGGTTAGCCGTTTAGGAAAAAATAACAAAAGTAAGCAATAATAACAGCACTCCCAACGACACCCCCACCACACTTTCAGTTTGGAAAAGCCATAGCATACATCAAGTACACCTGAAGAGGAGTTTTTTTCACCATATATTATGACCATCCTATGGAATTGAAATGAAAAGGGACACCATCCATCACATTGTACAGTGCTCTAACCATTCGATTCAGTCAAGCTGACCTACCACCAGGTTGAAACTCTCATGTGGAAAACTAACAAGCTGAGAAGTGAATATCAATGGTCAACCAATGAATTTTTGAAGGAGTGATACACTTACTCAAAGCTTGAGCAGCAGTCATCCTCTTACGATAGTCCTTATTTAAAAGCCTCTTTACGAAGTCCTTGGCCTCGGGGGACACAGAAGGCCAAGGCAAGTCCTCAAAGTTAGGGTCAGCTCTCAATACTGTGCGAAAAATACCAGATTCAGTCCTTGCCCAGAATGGTCTGCTTCCACATAACAAAATGTAGGTAATCACCCCAATACTCCAGATGTCTGCTTCCAAACTGTAAGATCTGTGGAGAACTTCTGGTGCCACATAGTATGCGCTTCCCACAATATCATTAAGTCTTTCATCTGCAAAACCTCAAATGTAGGTCGAATAATATTAAACTTGTGGGTTGATCGAAGCATGGGTCCTTTGAAAATAATAGACACCATGAAAACTTCTCGATTAACCACATATTAACCAAAAGGAAAAGAGTTTGTAGGTAACCAATCAGTAGTTGTGGCAAAAAAGTTTCTTGAATCACTAATACCATTGGACATGATTTTTATCTTATAAGAAATAGACCATTGCCCATGTCTTGTTTCTTTCTCTCTCTTTTTTAGGGGGTGGAGGGTGGAGGATTAAGCACCAGTACCCAAGTTGTTTCACACTTTTACTCCAGTACAAGACAATGACAACAGAACAAGGATTGTTTCTTCATAGCTCATCAGTTATGTGGTACCCTACCAAATTCATTTCGGAACAAAACAAGCAGACAAAATACTAGCAATTCATTTCTGAACAAAAAAACATGAAGACAATGAAACATTCAACTATAAACCTTAACGGTAGTTTACTCCAAGTATACAGAGAACAAACTACTAGCTCGACACCGATAACTTAATGTGAAAAAGACTAAGAACTACTACTACAGCCGTGGCTCAATACCAAACTACTTGCATTTAGCTGTTTGAATTGCCTAAATATATCTGCTCCATTTTACGAGTTCCCTAAAACTAGGGGTTCTCTTATTCTCAACTACCCTTATGCTGTCATACAATCTCTAATGAAACTAAAAAAACTTTGTCAAACCCAGATCTAATGTGACTATCATTAACAACTAAACCTTAATTCAAACTAGTTGGCATCGCCTATGCAGATACTTTGCTTTCACTGTGTTCTGCTATTCACCAAGTCCACATGGACTCCCAAGAGATTGTTGGTCTGTTGCAGCAAAGTCTACCTCATCTCACTGTAACAACTTCAATCTTCCTGGTGTCACACCTTCCTATTCACATCACGTGAGAAGGAAGAAGTGGTTTAAAAAGGAATTCTGTTCGCAGGAACAGTTTGGATGGCTCTAAAGAAGCTTATAATGCCCAAAAGCAAGTAAAAAAGTCATTACGTGAGAACTTGACAATCATATTGCGGAGAGGATCTAGTACTCCTATAGGTTAAGTATTTACTGTCTTGAGTGATTTCAACGACATAATTAACTAGGTAAACTAGTAGAAATCACCAAACACACAGCATCAGAAGCCTAATTGATGGTCAGAGGCAATGATGTGTCCTCTCAGTCCTCCAAGCATGTTAAAATTTCAATCATAAGTCACATGTAACAATAACCCCCCCCCCCCCCCCCCCCCGCAAAAAAATGACATCAATAACTTGGAACAGAATTCTTCCAATGGACAAAATGTGTGTTGATATTACTGCCTGCTTCAGACTGGTGGTATAGTAGCTTATACAGATTTTAAGAAAGCATTTTAATAAAGTTACCTGGTCTTATAAAGTCAGAAAGCCCGAAATCAATAAGTTTCATATCAGCATCTTCATTTCGGGAGGTGAAAAGGAAATTCTGTGATGCCGGCAATTGAAAAGGCATTGTTAACTACAATACCACAAGGAAATAGAAAGAAATTGCAGTCTTCATAGAGAGAAAAATAACAACTACAAACCTCAGGCTTCAGGTCTCGGTGGACCACACCTTGGAGATGACAAAATGCAACTACGTTTAGAATTTGAACAATAATAATTTTGGCATCATCCTCTGAATATTTACCCCCTCTGCATAGAAACATAGAACATTGAAATACAAACTATAAGCACTCAAAGAAGGTTATTTAGTTTATGAAGAGCATCTCATTTACCTTGACAATATTCTGTCAAGTAATTCTCCTCCTTCACACAATCTGCATATTCAAAAGTTAAAAAGACCATAAGGCACAAAGCTTATACTAGTGGGAGGAGAATATTATCTGCACATTTACTCAATCAAAATTCTGGCAGATCTTGAAATAATACCAGGTTTGGCATTGGTTACTAAAATCTGCTTATGAGAAGTAAGACGAAAAATATTACAACTGCCAAAATCAAATGGGAAATGAAGCACATACTCCATTGCTATGTACACATTATTAGCATCCTCACAAGCATCGTGAAATTTCACAAGATGTTTGTGGCCTGATAGAGCCCTCAAAATTTTCACCTCCCGCCGCACATCTTCGATGGAGATGGCTGTGGTCATCTGGACATAAATTTGAACATCATTCAGTAAGTCAACAATAATTGGGTAACAAACAAGCAGAATTATGCAAGACTGGGTATCAAACAGTAGCAATTTAATGAAACTATTGAACAAAAGATTTTCTCCATCCCAAAATGCTGGATTAAAAGAATCAGACCTGATTGACTTAGCTCAGTAAACTAAACGAAGACACGGATTTTTAACATCTTATTCATTTATGATTAATTGTGAGATAATTCAGTCAAGCTTTTTGCCTAAAATGATATCATAGCAATTCAAAACAATAACAATGAATGCTCCACTTCGAACTTCACAATAAAGTCTTTCCCACTTGTCATTGTAGCACATATCAACAAAAAAGGAGAACAAGACCAGTTGCATCAAGACGGTAAATAAAAACAACTCCATAAATATTTAAAATTGTGGGAGTAGATATAGGTATAAAATACAGCAAAAAAAGAAATGTATGCATATAATCTCAAACGAATTTAATATGACAAATTGTTTAGATAAGCATTCCTTTACATCGTCCACTGAATTACAGTAATCCAGGAAATATAATTTGCAATCTTTGTGATTTCACCCGGTGAATTTAAGTTAACTATGGGGCTGAGCTTATGCAATTTGACTTTGTCTTATGGATTTCAAAAAGTTCTATGGATTTCACAAGAATTTTCACCTACTAGAATTAAGACATACTGGAAAAGAACTGGGAGAAAACTTAAGACACGTATATTCCACCTGAGATGCTTTATGTATGCCTTTTCCAATGCATAGATTTACATATCCCAACGTCGGACAGTTACACTCTTCTATGTTTCATGTACATCTAATCTATTTACGAACAACCTACCTAACTCTCCCCATGTTACAGCAGAACTAGGAACAAAAGCTTT
The DNA here is from genome assembly GCF_947179165.1 of Solanum dulcamara. NCBI lineage: Eukaryota > Viridiplantae > Streptophyta > Magnoliopsida > Solanales > Solanaceae > Solanum > Solanum dulcamara. Next base: position 13,748,101 of record NC_077240.1, on the reverse strand, counting down.
GTATAAGAGAACTCTAGATTGACAACCGATCTTTACCAGAGAATCAATGAAAACTTTGCAGTGCTTAAAAACTCTTCCAAATAAGGAAGACTTGGTGGTGCCAAGTAAATAAAATTGTCTTCCCTTCTTTCAGAAACCTCTTCCAAATAAGGAAGATACTACAATTTCTAGAAATTTCAACCAATTTAGGAATGAGGAGACCAAACACCATCTTGGTACTTTCCTATATATATTTTTTTTGACAAAGGTAACAGCTTGGTACTTTCCAATATATTGTAGAATCATTTTCACCATCATGATGAGAGTAGTCATGCATTTGGACATTCACATGTACTACTACTACACATGCTTAGGAACCACTACTACACACATTAACAATGTCGCAAGCAACCTTAATGTAAAAATGAAGCTACGACGACAGAGGAAAAAAGGCTGTAACTAGAAGAGTCCTAATATTTGCTATCCTCAAAAGCATGGATGCCACTCAATATGCAGCCACTTCCCAGTACTTTGAACAAGAGATCAATCCCAAATTTCGAACAAGAAAAATGTATTTTCCCCTATTACCTTCTCCAATCGCTGCACTAGAAGAAGCAAGCTCTCTTCACACACAAATTAATAGCATTCGGAAGGCATAATGCGGTCTATACTTCAAAAGTTTGGCGGGTTAACCTGTCCTTTTAAAGTTTTCTGCTGGCTCTTTAAATAAATTAATTGAAACAAGTTTGATTCTACAAATCCTCAAGACCACCATCACAAAAAATCAATGCTGCATATACACCACCCAAATGTGCATTTTGGCCTTTCTAGTCTACCCAAAATTGTGTCTTCTTTTAAATGGGAACTATTTTCTCACAATGTACAAGATATCCAATTATACAGTAGCAAAATGGTAGAATCAGGACAACATTTATATGGTTAAGATTCAAATTCATCATATAGTTAGTTGCGCTTACTTGGGACCCACATGCAATTAAATCCAAAAACAATTAAAGAAACATCAAGTTAAAACAAGGACAACTCAATAATAGGTGGATGGACTAAGATTTCGATAGTTCTCCCGAATCCGGGTGCATTCAAACTATTTATGGAATCAGATTTTCATTACTTATCAGTTGTTTCCTTTTGCGACACTCAAAAATTGGGACATGTGAAAGTAATGAACCATATTCAATGGGCCGACAAGTGAGCCCACTAAATATTTCTACGATGAGATGGTACATGCGAACCAAATGCACTAATGGCTTTTATTAGGAAGAGTTTGACCTGAGAAAGAAAAATTAATTAACTCATCCATAAAATAAAAACGCAACTCCTTCATACATGATGGTGTGAATTAAAGCAAGGAGCCTTACACAAATTTAGGCAGAGGGAAAATCGCATAACAAATTCTAGCACCATAAAGCAATCAACATAGGATTGTAAAAAGATATAATGTTGTATGCTAGATTAAATTTCCCTATGCATGAAAAGCTTCTTTAGAATAGTGATAGCTATTCCCTCAGACATTTCAACTAAAATCGCTAATGTTAAGTCATAAAAAATTGAGAATAAGTTGCATACAAAAGTATGAACTAGTTGTCAACGAAGCATGTGAAAATTTTGGAGACCAAAGTTCATTTCGCAATACAGACTAAAATTTTAGGTGACTTCTTCCCATCCGCCTATTCGCAATACAGACAAAAACGTTGAGTGACTTCTTCCCATCAGCCTAAATCTTGGTGTAACAAAGCTACCCAATACCTTTTCAACCGATACTTGTGATGTTGGGAGGTTGCTAGTACTTCGTGAAATAATCGAGGTGTGTGCAAGTTGGCCTAGACATCACCGTTATAAAGAAAAAAAAGTTGAGTGAAATGTATATACTTTAAATACAAAATGAAAGACCAATGAGTTCGATGTAAATGACTTCTTAGCATTTTTTCTAGACATATAGCCGGCAAAACATAAAGCAAAGTATGGACCAAATTCAGTGTTGTCAAAGGCGCGCTTGAGCCCTGAAACGAGGCTCAAAATGTTTTGAGTGCTTTGCCCCACTAACTGTGCGCTACAATGTCATCATCAAAGTTCTAAGGCATACTTTTCCTTGCATTATGAGCCTCTTCTGAAGAGACAACACTAAGCAATTAATATGTCACTTTGTCGTAAAAATATTCAATTTCTTTGTTCATATATTTGTGATCCATGCTTATAATTATTAGTCTTGGACTAAACATATATATGCGTTTTGCGCCATTTTCATTAAAACCCACACTTTATTTGTGCTTAAAGCCCTAATGGACCTTAGAGCTTTTTTTGCGCTTTTTGCTTTTGATAACATCGGGACAAATCACTTCTAGCATTCTAACTTACTCTCTCCTAAGTTGCTTGGATTCTTCACTTTCGGTGCCGCACTTGTGTCGACGCGATGTGGGTGTGAGTGTAGGATCCGCACCCAGTCTGGTCAATCGGTTTTAGGTACTTTGACCAAATTCGAGTGAGAAATTCTGGACAGATTAAATGATTCCTATAATCAAAGCAAAAACTAAGGTGAAGTTGAAGAAAATTGAATACCTTGTATGTATAAATTTCTATGGTAACTCACTCACTCCCTTTCCTTTTATCTCCTTCCCGAATTCTCCTCTTGATCAATATTTTCTCCTCGAGTTTTCCACATAATATCTCATAATTTAAATTTTATAACTCTAGTTTTAGATTTTTGAATTATTTTTAGCTAAATCCCCATACCCATATTCCTAAATCTTAAAATTTTAATCATAAAGGATTCGACCTCTAGATTTGCACCCGTATCGAACACCCGCACCTGAGTCTGAGCAACTTAGACTCTCTCTATTCCCTTTATGTGACACCATTACTATTTAGGGAGTCAAATAACTTTTTCTTGAAAATTGTTTCACATATTTTTTTAGTATTTTATTTAATACTTTTGTTCAATATATTTTAGTTAATAACTTACGGTACTCTTTGTGCAGTTTCTAATTATCAAAGTTTTATGAGAAAAAGATTGCAAAGTTGATAAATGAATTGAAACCAAAAATTAGAAAGTTTGACCCTCACTGAACCCTTTCATTCTTTTTCAAATGGAGGGAGTATTGAAAGAACCATTCGACATCAAAATCACTAGCATATCATTCCCACAATGAATTTAAGAACTGTTATGTCCCCTTCTAGGTGGCTCAGTTGGTTCTGCTTGGGACTTCCATAATGAATTGAAACCCTGCGATAACAAGGCTTGGACTTCTGGGTCAAACTCGCCTCATGGACTTGCCTAGTGCAGTTTAACTCTCCTGTGTGATTTGCGAGCTATTACACAGGAGCGGGATTTATCCTGTGTGCATCCAAAGGGTAGCAGTTGCGAGTTCCTTTGTCATCGAAAAAGATTTGTTGATCCACATTGAGCAAAGTTAGAGCTCTATGATAAATCAACCTTCACCCTCTAGCCCCTCCAAATAAAACATTGGTTTTTGTTTATTCATCAAAAACTTAAAAAGTTACAAAACCATAATGTCCTCTGACAACTGAAACTGAGAAGCTCTTTCGAACCTATATGATATATGGACATCCAACCATATTATGATTGTTAAGATTAAGGTATGGGTAAGCATAGTTTTGACCACCATGGTGTCACTGTTACACTTTCCACCAATCTCTTCTTTGGTCACAAACATAGCACAAACCTTACACATGTTAGAGTCTCCTAATGTCATTTGGGTAACACTAGTCTCGTGACTTGAAGTAGCATTAATAAGGAGTTTGCCTTCTTGAAATTCAACCTAATGCGCACGTCTTTAAAAGATGGGATGACTTTTGGCCGAGAACTCCACCGCGTTGCAAGCATATTCTCAGGTCAAAAGCTCCCAAAAGTTAGTATTTCATTTTAGACAAGATTTAGTGAAGCTTGTCATATGCACTGCTGTTCTTTCCGTCTGTGAAGAATACCCCTGCTCGATCGTCTGCTAACAGTCCCTGGCCTAGCCCTTACCCTCATGGTGTAGCAGGTGTGACCCCGTCACCTGCCAGGTCCACGCCTAGAAGGTTCTTTAAACGACCGTTTCCACCGCCGTCTCCGGCCAAGCACATCAAGGCATCCCTTGACAGGCGATTTGGCATGGGATACGCCCATAACTGAAAATTCATAAAGGTTACCAAATATAAAGAGAAGCAACAATTTATGAGCTTCCAAAAGAAAATTGGAAAACAGATTCGGTAATCTTCAGATTCAATTGTATTTATTAGCTGGTAAGAATGACACTTGAATATCATAGGCCAAATATGTTCATGAAGCAAAGTTCCAAGTTAAGGAGAAACGGGTTCAGTAAAGTCCCCAAAAAATGAGAACACGGCTAATAAGAACCCTAGAAGATTGATACAACCCAGGGAGAATCACTCTAAAAGCTAGTTATTGAGGTGAGAGAGCCAAAGTTATATAAGCTCTATCAAACCGATGCTGGACTCAAATCCCATACCTTGCAATAGAATCATAACAAACCACCACGCTCCGCATTTGTCGTCCTCGACGACTGTGCACTAGACCATTCCGAGCCCTGGGCCAACACTGCAATATTGGCGTCACCATCCAAGGCACAACGAACACCAAGGGTGGTGGGTGGCTCTGATACCATTGATACAACTCAAGGAGAACCCCACCTCAAAAGCTAGCTATTGAAGTGCGAGAGTCCAAGGTTATATAAGCCCCACATCAGCTTGCTATTAAACTAACATTAGACTTAAGTCTCATACCTTGCAATAGAATCATAACAAAACTACAACCAATTATTTGATTTTAAATTGGTTTAATCAACAGAACATACACAATATCATTCTTAATTTTTCAATGAAAATAAAAATTCTTTAGGCAAAGAATTTTTATTTTCTCTGTAACTCTTTCCTTCATAACATGTTACCTCATACATTTAGGAGTAGTTGACAAGGACGAGATGGATATCTGAAACCAAAATTAAACATAGAAGTACATGTGGAAGATAATCTGCTGTTGCAGAATTCAGCAGCTTTAATGGATTTACACGTCTCATCCATCACTAAATAAATGGAAGTTACCCTCTAAACACCGAAATCTCAGAAGGAATGAACCCATTAAAGGAAAAGAAGACAATTAGACATTAAACCTGACTATGCTAAGAGTTTGTAGTGTCACAAATTCTGAATACTGGTGACTCTCACCCGAAATATATAAAATGTCATATTCAGTTCTGTTCTGAACTAAATTTGCTTTCTTGTAAGCTCAAAATAGCCGAGCGCAGCAAAAAGATTAGACATAAAAACAATGGAGCAGTATACTTGGACGTAATTGACAAGTCCAATGCTTTCAAACAGGAAGAAACAGACAATTGGAAAAAAAACTACCTTGGTTTTGGAGATGATTTTGACAGCAACAGGCAAGTCCTTAAGGTCTCCTTTCTTTCCCTTGGCATGACAGGTGTGACCAAAATGCCCACGGCCGATCTCTTTCCCCAACTCAAACTTTGCACCGAAATTCTTGTTGTATCCAAAATTCTTGTCCAACGACTGATCAGGGTCAGCTGTACCATCCTCGGGAATTGGCCCCTCCGTGGGCGGCTTCGCATGGCCAAATCGCCTGGCAAGCGACGCCTTGATGTGCTTTGCCGGAGACGGCGGAGGAAAAGGTCGTTTGAAGAACCTTCGAGGCGTAGACCTGGCAGGTGACGGCGTCACAGCTGCTACACCATGGGGGTAAGGGCTAGGCCATGGACTGTTCGCAGACGATCGAGCGGGAGTGTTCTTCACAGACGGAAAATTGTTGTTGTTGACTGGCGTCTGCGGCAAAGGATGATCGGGAACGGAGATAACAGTTGTGATGGCTCCATCAGAATCGCGGACGGTGGGGACGGTCTTTCCATAACACTGGCCCATGGTAAGAAGGTCAGTGGTCACAAGTCCCCACCAACAAAAACAAAAGCAGAGTTGAAGTCAAAGAAAGCAAAACCACAGCATCGAAGGGTCCAGATCGAGAAGAAGAAACAGAGAGACAGAGAAGAAGGGATCTGCGGCGAGAAAACGATAAAAAAAAAAAGAGAATGAAAAGGAATGGAGGGCTAGTCAGAGTCAGAGTCAGAGTCAGAAAAAAAAAAGTGTATACTTGGGCGTTGGTGAGCTTATTATAGACAGACAGAAACAGAAAGAAGGGTGAAGAAGAAATGAGAAATTCAAAATGGTCAATTGGGAGGAGATGCGCGTAATCTGGGATTTTATTTGTATCAAAGACCACCCCACATGTTCTTCATTCTCCCTCTTCCGCCCCACATTTTCTTTTCTTTCTTGCGGCTTTTCCCCTCAACATTTTTCTTACTAATTCAACCCAATTTTTTATTTTCCTGAAATTCATTTTGCATTTTCTATTTTTTTTAATGATTCACACGTTCACCTTTTTATTTTCTCCTAAAATAATGAAATCACTCTTTTTTAAACACTTGCTACGAGTGCAAATTTGGAATATAATGTCCTTTTTACGATGGTAAAATAGAATAATACTTAATAATCTCTCCATTTTAATTTATCTATCTGGTTTGATTAGATGCTGGATTTAAGAAAGTAGAAAAAAATAATTGAATCTTTAGGTCTTAAACTAAAAATACGTAGAATGTACCAAAATATTCTTTAATCGTATGGTCACATGGTGCTCTTTTGTGAAGAATCAAAAGCTTGTGACATAGAGAGGTTCGATTCATTTTGTTCTCCTCAATTTACGCCCTATTTGAGATTAAAGAGAGTAGGATGGCAACTTGAGAGCAAATCTCTCATTATATATCACATAGAAAGATAGAATAAAATGCCAATAAAATAAAGATACATTCTTTTTATAGGGGCTAAGAAGAAAAGCAAGAGAAATAAATTTAAAGAGGGAATAACTATTTACACTATTCTAATTTCTGATTTGAATCGTTCCATTTGTTTGAGTGAATACCAAACTTTTGTAAAGAGATAATAAGTGACTTAGCCCGATACTTTTCCAGTAGATGCTAAGTTTAGCCTCACACAATAAAGATTTGATTCCAGGCAAGTCTCAATATATAGTTAGGCTAAGTATGGTTTGAGAAAGTAATTGCAAAATGAATTTGTGATATTTTAGTAGTTAAGTAATAGAGAATTATTTTTGAGTGTGAAGTAGAATGTGTTGGCATTGATGATTGGGAGGGAGAAATATAGATAGGTAAGAAATGATGTGATAGTTTGGTCGGATTCTCTATCAACCCTATTTTGCGGCCTTATCTATCTCGACAAACCACAAGAAAATTGTCAATTTTTGGATCCAATTGTCTTTTCATTTCTATGCCTACGTGCATCAATACTTATTCAAATATTAAATACTCAACTAAACAACGACAAATTTATAAAATAGTATTGACTACTTATAAATATTTTATACTACTGCCTTTTTTTCTTCTTCCTCTTCTTTCCATCCCAAGCTATTTTTACTATTCAATATTTAAAATTTCACTAACTCTGATTATAATAGTTCTCAGAAACTTAACAAAATAATTGTAATTACTATACTGGAAAAGTTTAAATTCATTATTGACGTTGATCTTTAAAGAAAGTAATCATTAAATTATTTGTCTAGTCAGAATTATACCCTAATAACAGTTTCTATTCATATTTTCTTTTCTCTTATTCTCTATGGAGTTATTATAGTTATTTAATATGGGAGATGTTTTCTTGCAATTTTATCAGCTTGTTTTATCACATAAGATAGATAAATTCATCAAAAATATGAAATTATTATGAAAATAACAATAATAACATTTTTTAGAAAGGAGTGGAGGAGAGGGCGAAGTATGATTTTTTTTAAAAAAAAATATTTTATAAAAGAAATTTAAAAAAATAAAAGGACGGGGATTGTGGCGTGGGGGGTGGACTGTGAGAAAATTTTATTTTAAAAAAAATTATTTCTTTTATGAAAAAATAATTTCTTTTTTGGGGGATAGAAATACTTTAGTCTTTAACTTTTAACTAATATTAATAGTTTATTTAATTTTTGTCAAGGAGGAATATTTTCTCCATGTGGAATGTTATGTGGCAAGATTTTTTAAAAAAATAGAGAGAGTGTATTACGCACACCACTAATGTGTGTTTCTCAAACTAATAAGTGATAATTTAGGTACGAAACTTACACTTCCAATAGTTTAGGTCTGAAACCAAAAAAAAATTAGTTTAGATATGTTTTTGACACTTATTTATTTAAAATATAAAAAAGAAAATTGTGGTCGTCACTAGATATGATATTATGAATTACTAATGTCAAACTTGATTCTTATTGAAACTCATTAAGGATATAATAAGATAACCACTGCATTTTTTCTTCTCATTGCATAATTCCATTAATTTCAAACTCTAACCTAAGAGCGATTTCATGTGTAGCATCACTAGCTAGCACATACATCTCTTCTATTTCTCGACGAAATAAGATTTTTTATTCACTTATAATTTTAATAAAAGTAACGTCTTTTTCCGATTTCTTATAGAAAAGACATATATATAATAATAAAAATAAGTTTGTAAAATACTAGAAAATTATTTCCTATGACCAGCTACAAGAATAACGAAATATCGAGGCAAAAATTGTGATGAATTCGAAATATTTTATGTGATTAGTATGTTCTTTAATAAAGTTGCTCAACTAAACACCTCTATAATATAACTTAGTTTTAGGTACATCTCCTAAATTTTAAAATCAAGGACTTATACCCCTTATACTTTAAAATTCTACACTTAATTACCTTCCCTGTGAAACCTATCTGCAAGACCGCAATTAAATATATTAAAATATAATTAATAAAAAGTTAATTAAAATTATAAATAAAAGAAAAACATTTTTGTTGAATTTCTATATTCCGGCATTTGATTATAACAATTTTCACATAATACATTGATGATCGAATGATTTAACATTTAATACATTGTTACATTGGTGAAGATTCACAGTTTGAAGAATCAAAAGTACAGATATCAATTGATCAAAGGTTAAATATGCTTTACCAAAATTCACAAGGAAAATTCGAATCTGTTGATATTTGAGGGACTACACGTGCTAATATCCTTTCAAAATATATTGTGACTAGTATGTACATTAATAAAGTGTCTCAACAAACTTAATAATCGATCCATTTAAAATAAGGATAATTACAATTCAATGTCTTTAGATGATCTAGTTTATAAAATAGCTAGTAAATGTATAGATTTTGTATATTTAAGTATAATGTATACATACTGTACATATAATATATAATACATAATACATATACATATAATATACATAATTAGTATATAAGTCTATATATTTCAACCATACTAATAAATAAATTTGGCCGAACTAAACAGATTGATTAGTTTCCCTTAAAATAACAAAACTAGTTTAAGATACATGAATAACTATCATGATACAACCTAGAGCTTGTTTGAAAATAGCCTCTCTCTTTTTTCGTATAGTGAATACTGAATAGGCCAGTGAATATGAATCATCTATTTTCTTTTAAGGTTAACTACACTATGTGGCTATTAAAAACAAATAATAACATATGTTGGCTCAAGTTATTGTGTATGACTCGATTTATCCGTTAAACACTGTAATATCCAAAGCTAGTTAAACCCTAAACCAGTGAATGTGATTTTTACAGTGTCTAGTTGATGTATCATAAGTGTATCCATAACAAAGTATAATAATATGACTTTTAAAGTATAATTGATGTATCATAAGTGTATACTCAATGTATCATGGGTGTATATTGTGCGTATAGTGTATATTCGGATAAGCTTAGCAAATATCCATTGACTATACATTAAGAATACATAAATATACACTTTATTACCAGAGTTTAATGTGTATAAGTAAGTATATACCTAGTGATTTGCACAATGATAATACATAAAAGATACAATATGCATACAGTATACACTTTGTGCATTTCAATCTGTTTAAATGTGAAGCTGCATGACATTAAAAATGGAAAAGGGTCAAATATACTCCTGTACTACTAGAAATAATTTAAATATATCTCTCGTTATACTTTCGGGCTAAATATACCCCTCCTGTTATACTTTCAGTTCAAATATACCCCTCTCATTACACTTTGATACAAATTCGCCCCTTATTTTAACGGAAGAACATTTGAAAAACTCAAAATTAAATAACTCATTCCCAATTTTAAATATTTAATTTTTTTAAGAATAAATAAAATTTCCAAGTACTAATTTGAGTGTTTTTTTTCTTAAAAAATTATAAGACAAAAAATGTTGCAAAATAATTTTGCAATATTTTCTGTCTTAAGAGTTTTGTAAGAAAAAAGAATTCAATTAGTATTTAGAAATTTCATGTATTAGTACTTAAAATTATGCAATACATTTCGTATTATCATTTCTAAGAAAAAAAACTCAAATTATTACTTAAAATTTTTATTTATTCCTAAAAAAATCAGAAATTTAAAATTGGGAATGAGTTATTTAATTTTGAGCTTTTTAAGTGCATTTCCGTTAAAATTAGGGGCGAATTTGTACCAAAGTATAATGAGAGGGGTATATTTGAAACAAAAGTATAACATGAGGGGTATATTTAGTTCGAAAATATAACGAGGGTATATCTAAACTATTTCAAATAGTACAAGAGTATATTTGACCCTTTTCCGTATTAAAAATGGCTTTGAAAAAGACTGAAGAAATATGAAGTTGTCAGATCTAGTGATGGGTTTTCATTTCCAAATTCAAATTTATTTATCTTCAAAAGTGAATAATTGATCTTCTAGTGACTTTACATCTTCACAATTCACACTATATTTTCTTATATGGATACCCCATTAGGTAACTTCTAAAACAAGAAGTGAAAGCTGGAAAAATAAGGCACTTCACTAAAGAGAAAAGATGGGTTGAATAGATATTGTGAAACACTCTCATATGGCCTGAATAAAGATTTTCTCATATAAGTCTTTGAGAATTAAGACTTAAAAAAGGTGTTTTAGATAAGCTTATAAGTTGCTCAAATTAATTTATAAGCATTTTTAGTTTTTTATGCGTTTGGTTAATAACAAAATGCGTATATGCCAAAATCAGCTAAATGCCATAAATTATTCATCGCCTATGTACTTATGACTTTTCAGCTTATAAACACTCTTGATTTGACCAACACCAAATATTTTACTATTTTATTCTTAATCTTTTTTCAAATTCTGAGAAATAAATTTAAAAAAAAAAAAACTTCAACTTCCTCTTCACTCCATATTCGTCGTTCCTCTAATTATTTGCACGAAAAATATTTGAGCAAAAACTTTAAGGTCATTCTCATTCTAACAAAAGAAAAGCTTATCAACACATTTTATCAAACACATAAACTATTTATTAATAATTTCAACACTTATATTCAAACACATATAACTGCTTATTTATTAAATTAATTTCAACACTTTTAACTTATCAGCTATTTACCATCGCCTAACGAAGTCAAACTCTATCCAACCCAAATTAAAATGCATCCTTACATGCTCTTGTTTTTTTTTTTTTTGGGCAAATCCCTGACATGCACATTTGCCTAATTTTTTAACGTTAAATGAATGTTGTGAAACAGGTTAACGTGGCTTGACTAAATTAAAAATTGTTCCAATGATTTCATGGTTCAGAACTAGAGAATAAGGTTTTATAATTAAGTACACTAAAGCATACTATTTTAATCATACATATGATTTGTGGAAAACATGCTGCATTAGTCCATCCAGATAGCTCGTAAAACAAGTATTCTTCGATCGAACTTTAATCAATATTATGTGCCTTCAATGAACCAAAAAAGGAAAAAAAGTTCACGTAGTTCCAAAGTTATCTTAGAAAATTAATTTTTGTTTATTCTCTTAGCTTGATCAATTCTGGATCTCCTTTTGACCCTTCTCTAGACCCTAATCCCCAATTAAGACAAAGAGCGCATATATATATATATATATATATATATATATATATATAATTGACTATATTGTTGGTGATTTAGTTGGGGATTACGTGATAATCACACCTACTTTAATTTCCCAACCCCACCAATTTTAATTTATCTTCCTTTTATCATTCAATTCATTTTGTTGACGCATTTCTTTTCCTTTTTGGTGTGTGCTTAGAGTAACTTCAAAGGGACTTTTCTCCAAGTGTACGTCCTCTAGCTCCTTCTTTTCAAATAAAAGCGCATGACTTGTTTGTAACGTTATGGAAAAAGGCATGCATCAATGCCAAAGCGTTGCTACAAGTGATCATGGATGATATGATGTCATTTAAGGGTGTGACTTTAAGGAGCCAAATTTGAGATTTGAAATTTGTGGTCTAAAATTGATTCGGTCGATGCTTCAGTGGTTAATGAGGAATGATCGTAAATTCGTTGGCAATATATCTACGTTGGTTCAATTTTATTTTACTTTTATAAAAAAATGATAATTATTTTTTGTTGCTCGAATATTAACTATTCAATTAAAATGAAATATTACAATCATAACATAGTTTTTATAATAATTGAGTTTATTATCAAATATTTATAGGTATTTGTGAATTTTTTATTATCTATTTGAACAGAAGGTATTATATACCATGAACTCATAGATTGTTCTCTAGATCTGCTCTAGCTAATTTATCATCAATAAATAAAGTTGAAACAAATTATTGGAGTATAGAATTCTAATTTCACACAATAATAAATGTTATTATGAATTTTGATGATTTAACAAATCATGAAAATTGGTACGGGACCTGATCCCATGCGAGAGTTCGGATGACCTGAAAGAGACAACCGACAAAAAGTACATTGCACACCCTATTAAAATTGCAGGTCAGTAATGCGCTGATGCAAGTCGTTATGCTGGGTGACATGCTTCCAACAAACAACATGGCTTCAGCTATTGTGTCAAGCATATTTATATTTATCTTCCTCAACAACACAATTGTAGTTTTTGCATCTGATCGTTATACACAACAAAAGTTTCATTCTCTGGAAATTCATTCTCGAAGAACATAACCTGATAGAGCTATCACAGTTCTTAATTGTTTAAAGTCCTTGTTTCTGTGCTCATTATTGTAGATTTATTCTTAATCTATAAAAGAATCAAATCAACTTAAGTCTTCTATTAATCCGTGTGACTGTGTCAATATAGCTAAGGTTAGCTATGAAGGCATCTTAAAGTCTAAGTCGACTAGGATTTGTTAATTTAGTGGAGAATAGAGTTATTGCTTTGAATATATATGTATGTAACAGGGGTGTTACAGTGAGGGGCAAGGGATTGAGAGTTCGATTCCTAGATTGCAAGAGGTTGTAATTTGAATCTTGATTCTTTGATTAGTGGAGTTGGTTGGTGAAATCTTATGAGATAGGTCGTGATTTTTATTCCCTTGATTAAGGAGGTTTTCACGTAAAATCTTGTGTTGATTTTACTTCCTATTATTTACATTTCCGCTAGTGTTATTCTGTTAAAGGACCTGATCCTTGACGTGTAGGGGACGCTACATTCTATCCATAACAACAAAATTCTTATTTATCTAAGTTTTGTTGGATAAAATAATCAAATATGCGTACAACGTATGTATACTCTGCCTAAGATAGTGAATGTTATCAAAATTATTTAAAATGTGCGCAAACTATTCAATGCCAATATATATGTATCTCAGTCGCGTAGCTTCTAGACAAATTGTTTCCAACTTTGTTCTTCCAGCATGACATGCTTCCTTCGAAGAAATAAAATTGCAATTGAGGTCTTGGCTAATTTTTTTATTTTTTTTTTGGGTTAAAAATCCAAAAGCAGACACCTGCCACTAATTATAACATCATCATGTATACACGATTATTATGGGACGGATTACATTCTACTTTTTGGTCATTTTATTCAAAATGGTCAATGTGGTATTTGAATTTTTGAATAGGATCGGCAAGCTAAGCAAACGAAAGGAATTTAATTATATCTATTTTTAGTACAAAAATAGATATATTACACTTCTAAATATATAGTTTAATTGACGATATAATAAGTTTACTTATCATTCGTTCCTTTTTGGAGATTATCAACTCACATTTACCCTAAATATTATCTCTTATTAGTTCGTAAATGACTCAATAATCTATAAAACAAGAAAATTATACTATATCAGTCTACTGGAAAAATGGATCTCAATTAATCATCGCACTATACAAAAATGATTGTTAGCGATAATTCATTACAGCAATAGCTTAATTACCGTCAAATATGTTTTTAAGAACCAATTATTAGTGACGATTATGTTTTAGCACTCTTTATAAATGCCTCTAAAATCTATAGTGACAATGAATTCAATGACAATAAGCTAATATCAATAAAGATTTTAATATTTTTGTGAATGTACATATTTATTGTTGGTAAAAGTTATTTTTTGTTGTAATGATTTCATACTCTACTGGTACTGTTGGTCGTGAATCTTGTAAATTTAGACACGTATATGTTATAATAAAGTAAAGAAGACCAGAACAGGGCCTTCAATGATATCATCACTTTCTAATATGGTACTTCAAATACTTTTGATGAGGCATTGAGCCTTGACATTGAGTATTCTTGGTAGCTCGTACGGTTAAAGATTTTGATTGCAATGTGAGTGAAAGAAAAAGGTCTAGCAAACATTATTTTAAGTAAGTGTTTGTGAAACAGAGAGATTTTTGGTTGTGACATATTGGTGAAAAAGATGTAAGTTGTAATTATGTATGTTATTATGTTCATTTAAAACACCAGTAGATGTACAATTTCAGAAACATTCAATTCATGAGGATATAATAGTCCTAAATAAACAAGAGGTCCCAAAATAAAGAGAACGGTGACTTAATAGTGGGTAAAAACAGAGGAAAGGGTCCCCAGAGAGACATCCCACATGCCCTCATGTGACCCTATTTTGTGAAGTATCTGGGATAAATTAAAAAAAAATCAACCTGCCAATTAGGTAAAACTTTCATTAACATCAAATTCATTGGCATAATTAAGCACCAATTAATCTTAGCTTGTTTGAAAAATGTATATTTTCTGCCCTTTCTTTAGAATATTCCAAAATGTTCTGTTCTGTATCTAGTGCTACCTAGTTATAGCAGAATAGCATGGCAAGATTATTAAAATACACTTGCAAACAAACACGTATGGCTTGGTTTTTTTCTGTTTTTTTTTAATAAGAATTTGGGCAATAACAATATATCAGTATAATCCCACAAATAACGTCTGAATATTTTGAATATACGTCGACTTTATCCCTATTTAAAAAGGTTTATCCCTATTTGAAAAGGACAAAAGAGAAACTTTTGAGTACTATTTGAAAGGGAAGAATCCAATTAGCAGACAAATAGGCATTATACTACTAGTAAGTATAGTCTATAGATTTACAAATATAGAAAAATGTGAAGGAGAAAAGAAAGCAAAAGGTCCAGTACACTCGTCAATTGTCATTGCCAAATGCCCAAATGCTACAAAAAGAAAACATGTTGCATAACACTCCTTTGTCTTTTTTCGCAAACAGCAGACAGCAACTGAAATTACAGATAATTAAGAATATTCATCTATTTATATAAACGTTAATTGATATTATTCACTTCCCAGTAATAAATTAATTAATCCTGGTGAATGCAGCTTAATCCCCTTATCTTCCAATACTGATGCTACTATAATAATTCCTTGTGAGTCAGTATTTCTCATCTCACAGGAAGAATAAAAAAAATGAAAGAAGCTTGTTAGGCTACAATAATGGTGATAGCCATTACAGGAGGAGGAGGTGGTGGTTTGCTTACAAAAGGACTATGGAAAGTTTCAACTCTTACATTTACAGTTGATCACACTATATATAGTGTGTTTTAAGTATTCAATGATTTAATCATCTATATTAGTTAATTTAATTTAACTAGAGTAATCTATAACTAACTTTGTAACAACTTTACTAACAAACTAGGAGCTAACAGTAACAGCCTCTCTGACTAACTTCTTATTGCTCAACACCCCTCCTCAAGCTGATGGTTGAAATATGTCTTTCAGTCCCACCTTGGACATTAGATGTAGATGTGAATCTTTCCATAGTCCTTTTGTAAGCAAATCTTTCAATTGATCCTTTGTGGATACATGATGAGTGTTGATCATACCCTGTATCAGTTTTTCTCTAACAAAGTAGCAGTCAATATCAAAATGATTTGTTCTCTCGTGAAACATAGGATTGGATGCAATTTGAATGGTAGCCTTACTATCACAGAACACATCTACTAGTTGTTTAATGCTTACTCCTAGCTCCTTGTACAAGCCAATAAGCCAAGTGATTTCTGCAGTTGCTGATGCCATATTCCTGAGCTCAGCCTCAGCTAAACTTCTGGCTACTATCTCTTGTTTCTTTGATTTTCAGGAAATGAGTGCATCTCCAAACTTCACTAGATATCCAATAACAGACCTTCTTGTTTTCACACAAGTACCCCAATCAGAGTCACAATATGTAGTAAGTAATTCTGAGCTCTGTGATGGCATAAACAAGCCTAGACCAGGAGTTGTTTTGATGTATCTAACTACTCTGATAGTTATTTCCATATGAGATTCTTTAGGAGCATGCATATATTGACTCAAAACTTGCACTGCAAAAGATATGTCTACTCTAGTCATAGTTAAGTATAATAGTCTCCCCACTAATCTTTGGTATCTTCCTACATCAGCTAAATGCTTGTCTGTTATTGCATTATCTATCCCTTATACATGTGAGTCATATTCAATAGATGCCAGCTTCACATTAGGAACTAGTGGTGTCTGAACTGGTTTTGCACCACTTAATCCCATCTCAGATTTTAGTTCTAAAGCATACTTGCGCTGACTCATGACATACCCCTCTTTGGACCTGGCAAACTCAATACCAAGGAAAAACTTTAGCTCACCCAAGTCTTTCATTTTAAACTTGAGTTGTAGATCATTTCTAGTCTGTACAATTAGAGTGTTGTAGCAGCTTGTAACCAAAAGATCATCTACATAAATCAGAACCACTACAAGCTCCTTGTTAACCTGTTTAGTAAAAAAGGAGCAGTCATAGTGAATTTGAACAAAGCCTAATTATACTAAAGCTTCGGTTAACTTTAGATTCCACTGTCTTGGTGTTTACTTGAGTCTATAAAGGGACTTATGTAGTTTGCAGACTTTATCAGATTTCCCTTGTCTGCAGAAACCAGGTGGAATGGCCATATACACATCTTCAGAAAGATCCGATTGTAGAAAAGCATTGTACACATCTATTTGAAATACAGGCCAGTGTTTGGTAGCAGCAACAAGTAAAACAGACCTCACAGTTACCATCTTAGCCACAGGTGAGAAAGTTTCTAAGTAATCCAAGCCTCCCTTCTGACTGAAATCTTTGACAACAAATCTGGATTTATACCTTTTAATAGCACCTGAAGCTAAGTACTTCACCTTAAACACCCATTTACAACCAATGGGGTGCTTTCCAGGAGGTAGCTCAGTACTCTAAGTATGGTTATCCTCTAAGGCTTTGATTTCTGCCTTCATAGCATCAATCCACTCAGGATGAACAATAGCTTCAGCAAAAGACTTGGGTTCTAAAGTATTGGAATATGCAGCCAGAGCATGCCCATAGAAAGCAGAGAAATTAGCATAGCTAACATGATTGGAAACTAGATAAGAACAACTAGCTTTAGAGGTGTGAAAATCATGCAACCAAATAGGAGGCTTGGTAGGTCTAGAAGATCTCCTAAGTGATATAGAAACAGCAGTGCTTCTAGGAACAGGAGTAGAGACTGGGGGATTGACGTAAGAATCGAAAAGAAGAGATGACTGACTAATATCAGGAGATGCAACTACAGGTGGAGTAGGAGAAGTAAAAGAAATAGGTGTAGTAATAGGATTAGATGGGAATTTGGAGGGGGATCATCATCTCAAAACTAAAGAACAGAAAATGAAGGAGGGCAGGAAGAACTCATATCCTTACAAAGAAATACCTCATCTTTAAAGATCATATCTCTGCTTACTAAGAACTACTTGGTGGATAGGGCAAAGAGTTTGTACCCTTTTTGCACATTATAGTAGCCAAGAAAGATAGCTGGGATAGCCTTGGAGGCAAACTTATCAACCTTCCTTACCTTAGTAGCAAAGGCAATGCAGACAAACACTCTCAGATGATCAAGGAGAGGAGGAACATGATACAATAATTCATGAGGTGTTATGCCTTTGAGGACACTAGATAAAAGTCTATTAATCAGATACACACTAGTAGCAACACATTCACCCAAAAACTTCAGTGGTAATGCAGCCTGAAACCTTAAGGATCTGGCTACATCTAGAATATGCCTATGTTTTCTTTCTACCACTCCATTTTGTTGGGGAGTGTAAGTACAAGAGCTTTGATGAATTATACCTAGTGACTAAAGCAAGCCATTGAATTGTGAGTTAAAGAATTCACAATCATTATCAGTTCTTAACATCTTCATAGTTGTTGAAAAGACATTGGCAATCATAGCAAAGAAGGTCTTAAGAGCTACAATGACTTTTGATTTGGAGTTCAACAAAAATAGCCATGAATATCTTGAATAATCATCAATCAAAGTGATAAAGTATCTCTTACCATCATGGGTGGGACTCTATATGGACCCCAAACATCAGCATGTAAAATTTGAAAACAATCAGAAGTAGATGTGTTACTCAAAGGAAAAACTTGTCTAGATTGCTTTGCTAATGGACAGAAAGTACACGGAACATCAGCATGAGTAGGAACTACTTTGAAACAGCTAAGCTTCTTAAAAGTGCATACAGGTACATGCCCTAGCCTTTTGTGTCATAGAGACGGGTCTGTACTAACAAATTTTATTGTAGAATAAGACTTAGGAGGTGAAATAACACATGTAACAACATTAACTTGAGACTTATGAGAATTCAGTGGAGCTCCTTGTGACTTCAACTGACAATCAATATTGACACCATAGAGGTCATTTTTTATTCTACCAATCCCCCTCAATTTTTCACTGAAGAAGTCTTGAAAGAGGCAAAAATCAAGATAAAAGAGAGCACAGCAGTTCAACTCTCTTATTAGCTTTGATACAAACAACAGATTGTACTTAAACTCAAGAGTATGTAACACATTAATTATCTCAATCCCTCCTAGAATCTGAGATGAACCTATATGTCTTACATGAGCAAGAGAACTAGTAGGTAAATGAAATTTTCCTCCTAGAGAATCATGCATGTGACTATAATGTGTTAACATATTTAATTTGCTAACCATATACTTGGCAGCTCCAGTGTCTACTATCCATTTTTCAACATCAGTGAGGTATGGGAAATTCAGCATACCTGTTGCTCTCATATTATGATCATTCTTCTCATTCTTCTCATTCTCTTGATCTATCATCTGTAAGATCTGATTATATTATTACGGAGAGAAATGAGGAGGTTATAACTGTGAATATTGGTGATACTGCTCAGGCTACATCTTAGTCATAAGAGCATGAGAGATATAAGAATTGTTATTACCAACTCCTTGCTTGGAAAATCTATCCTGAGTCCTGTTGCTACTAGAAGATCCTTATATATATGATTGATTCTGAGGATCCATGTTTTGTTCATGACTAACATTAACTCCTGCAAGATGAGCTACAGTAATAGGGCCAGGGCCAGTCCTTTTCTTACCTTTCCAATCAGCAGGGTAACCATGCAATCTATAGCAGATGGCCCTGGTATGACCCTTCTAGTCGCAGTAATCACAATACAAGTTACTATTGTAGGATTTCTAAATAGATCTAGATGAATGTGCATAAGGTCCTGATCTAGTCATGTTCATGTTCCCTGAATGTGAGCAAGATCCTGCACGATTCATATTCATATTTCTTTTATCACTACTGAAAAATGCCATAGTTTCATTCAAATAGCTAGTCTAACTAGATTCAGAATTATCATTACCAATGCATTGGCTTTGCCAAGCATTTTTTGACTTTCCTCGGCCATTACTAGAGAGTAAGCTTTGTTCACTCCAGGTACTAGATCCAGTATCATGATCTGACTTCTACATTGATTATAAGACTCATTTAACCCTAAGAGGAACTGCATCAACCTTTGATATTCAAAATACATTGCATGTGTTTTAGAGACCTCACATGTGCAGCTAGGACAAGGCATAAGCGAATCATACTCCATCCATAACTCCTTGAGTCTAGAAAAATAGTTGGAGACTAACATCATTCCTTGATTGAATGTGGCAATCTCTTTGTGTAGATAAAAAATTCTAGATCCATCTACTTTATCAAACCTTTCTCTCAAATCTGTCCACACCTGTTGAGCATCACTAGCTTATACTATTCTACTTAGTAATTCTCTACTAACAAAAATTATAATATATGAAAGAACAATGGCATTATATTTTTCCCAAAGATCATACAGTGAAGCATGAAACTTGTCTTTGAAACTTTTGTCGTTGATGAAACCTAATTTTCCTTTACCTAGTAGACCTATCTTCATTGATCTACTCCATAAAGAGTAATTCTCAGATCCAGTAAGTTGTATTGAAACTAAAGAGTTACCTGGAGTGTCACATGCTTGCAGATACAATGGATGATGTGCATCAACTACTGTAACTCCTCCTTGCACAAAATCAGTGGCAGCAGTGTTCGTCATTGATGAACTTCACCTGGAACCAAGTTTCTCATTACACTGAAGAACAGAGAAGATTTTCAATCTAGCACCTCAATGCTCTGATACCATGTTAAGCTATAATAATGGTGATAACTATTGTAGAAGAAAGAAGAAGAAGAAGAAGAAGAAGAAGAAGAAGTAGAAGAAGAAGAAGAAGAAGAAGAAGAAGAAGGATAAGAAGGAGAAGGAGGAGAAGAAGAAGAAGAAGAAGGAGAAGAAGAAGAAGAAGGAGAAGAAGAAGAAGGAGGAGAAGAAGAAGAAGAAGAAGAAGAAGAAGAAGAAGGAGGAGGAGGAAGAGCAACAGCAACTCAGAATTATATTGAAATCATAATGGTTCAACTCTTACATTTACAGCTGATCACACTATATATAGTGTGTTCTAAGTATCCAATGACTTAACCATCTATACTAGTTAATTTAACTTAACTAGAGTAGTCTATAACTAACTTTGTAACAATTTTTCTAACAAACTAGGAGCTAACAGTAACAACCTCTCTAACTAACTTCTTATTGCTCAACAAAGCCAAAGTCGGATTTTTATTTTCTAAGGTCCAGGTTCAAAGACAAGTTATGCGGATTGCGGGACTAGTTATTTTGATGTTGTTTTTTTATTATTAATTATTTGATTTATTGTATTAAAAATGACATAGATTACATAATATTTAAGAAATTGTTTGTTAAAAAAAATATCCGTCATCTTATTTAGTAAAAAAATGATTTTAGGGACATTACAGAGATTTATTTATTTTATCATTTTTAGTATTTTTATCTAGGAATAATTAATTTTTATATTATTATTCCACGATCTAACAAGCATAAAAAATAGTCCTAACTTTAGTGTTTTAGTTATACTTTAGTAACCAGACAAATGACAAGACAATACTAAATTTTTATCTCAGGACTGTTTATGCTTGTGTAGTATACCAAATGTTCCGTAAGGGGTTCGTTTGGTACAAGGGATACGAATAACAATTTTGAAATAAAATGCATGACTATTTTATCCCGCAATTGAATATGGATATTAATTAATTAATAGATTACTTTATATCATTATTTATACTAAATGATTGAATTAATTATTCCATACAAAAGATAAAATATCTCAGTTCATAGAGTATTTTTGTCTATCTCATTTCAAATACTATACGAATCTAGTCATCAATAAAATACGTGCAAACTTGAAGATCAAAATTCAAATCGTTACAAAGACAAAAATTAGAAAATGAATTATTTCCCTCTACTGAAACCTTAGAAATTAGTTTGCAGAAGAAATTAAACATTACACAAAATAAATGTATATATTTCTATGTGTTATAGTACATGGTAGAAGAGTACACACTATCAATATTATTTAGTACGTATAGTAAATGACAGCACCTGGTATGAGTATATTAAATTATTAATTATTGGAAGGTGCGATTAATGCTATGATTCCGTCCATAACTACTCCATACCCGCTTACATTTGTTTAGCCTCTCTGTCCCATTAATTATTCTTTTAGTTTATTTTTAAAAATATATATTAGAAAAATAGTACTTTTTTTGTCTTATTTTATATGACGTTATTTGACTTGATATAATATTTAAGATTAAAAAAAATTTAAAATTTATAATCTAAAATAATCTTTAAATACTTATGTGAATTTTAATCATTTCATTAAGGGTAAAGTGAGAGAGGAATTTGAAAGTTAAATTATTTTCAATTATAATAAAGTGACATTCTTTCTGAGACAAACTAGGAAAGGGTGTCACATAAAATGGAATGAAGATAGATAGTATATTTTTTCATTTTTAGCGATTTTTTAATTTTAATTTTTCACGTGACTTAGTCAGAATCATAAAATATAAAAAAATGATATTTTTTACCTATCTTTAGCTTAAGACTATAAAATACAAAAATCTCATTATTATTTTTTTTAAATCGTATCTAATCAAAATCAGATAGATAAAGTAATAAATAGTGGTGTAGATAGGTCAGTTTGATTTGGTTTTTCAATAAAAAATAACCAAATCAATTATGTCGGTTTATTAAATTTATAAACCAAATCAAACAAACCTAACATCGATTTTTTCAGTTTCGATTTTAGTCGATTCTTTCAATTTTTCTTATTTTTTTATTTTTCTTTAATTTTACAATTGTACCATGATTGAAAAAGAACTCAAATTGAAGAGGTTGTTCCCTTGATTGTATGATTTAATGTTGCACTTGAAGTTCTTAAATGAATGTTGTTTCCTTTATCGTGTGATTATATTGCTTAATATCATCTCAAAGACATTTGAACAAATAAAATAAAATAAAAATGTACAATGATATCTTCAAGATATTATATTTGGAAAACATACATGTCAATTTTTTTAGTCATAATACAAGCCCAAATATAAAATAATCTATGTAAACATTGAAAGTTATAAACCAATTTTAATAATACGTATATTATAATAATTATTTTTTATGCATAAAAAAATTATATATGCATTATGTCGGTTTGATTAGAATTCGATTTGTCCTTTTTTTTCTATAATACAAAATCAAATCAATTTTTTTCAACGCTAAAACAATCAAATCAAATCACAAATCTTTTTTTATCAATTTAATTTAATTTATCGATTGGATTAGTAATAAATACTAAATTAAAAAGGAGAGAGTAATTTATTATGCAAAGCATTTACTTTCAGCCGCAGTTGGTCACTCAATGGGGACTGCTCATTTATATTATTCACGGCGTTCACACTTGTTAGATATTAATTCAAGATACCTGAGCTGGTTTATGTAACTAATGCCATAGCCCACCCACCTCCCCTGACCTTTTCTGGTGACACATTACTTTTAATTACTCATTACAAATTAATTTTCGTGCAACTGAGAGTATAACACAACTACATACAAGAGGCAAAAACACTGAACAATAAATTTTTATGTTTTATCTTTTTTTATATTTACTTAAATTTCTTGTCAAAGTGTAAACGACAAACAAATTGAAGCATAGTAGCACCAAAAGTTGAATTTTGATGTTACAGTTTACCGGACAGCGGTGTCAAATACTCCAATTTTGTATTCTTTAACTTTGAAGGAATAATGTCAAATTACATGAACTAGTTCTTTTTTGAAAAATAAATAAATAAAATTCTGCGTGCGTGCCTTCTCCGGCAGCTTAGCACGGCGGTCACGTTGGTTGAAATCAAAAGGAGTTAGTATGTAACTGCCATTTCCAGGTTAAGTCATTCACGAGAGGTGAAGGCTACAAAGATCCAAAAAGACAGATCATTATAATAATAATGTATTGTGTCCCCCCCACCCCAACCCCCTATCGCTCTCATTACAACTATTCCATTTCACCCATTCTCATGTTCCTATATCTTCTTATCATTCACCAACAATTTCCATCATCATTTATCATAATGCATCTATGTTATCCTCTTGTTCATCTCCTTATTATATAGTCTCGTTAAATCCCCTTGTTTGCTAGG
Organism: Solanum dulcamara; assembly: GCF_947179165.1. Lineage (NCBI taxonomy): Eukaryota > Viridiplantae > Streptophyta > Magnoliopsida > Solanales > Solanaceae > Solanum > Solanum dulcamara. The sequence continues at coordinate 13,723,983 of NC_077240.1, read as the reverse complement.
AAATTAGTACGTAATTCCCAATTATGACTCGTCTTTTGCGATCTAAGTCGTATACTTTTGGCCGGGTTTCTGCTTCCAACTCTTCATCAGTCCTAGAATTGTCTCCTCGTTGCTCCTCTCTCTATGATTACGAACAAGTAAATAATGAAGAGGAGGAGGAAGAAGAAGAAGAAGAAGGGGAAGAGGAATTTTTAAGTTCGGACCCAAAGAGAAGGAGTCGGGTTCGGGTTTCCGGTGATGACCGTCGACGTCAGAGCCATGACAATAACCAATCACCAATTCTGGCGGTTTTGGTGACGGCTCTCCGGAAGTCGCTGGTCACTTGCAGTGTGGATAGAGATGACGTGGCTAACATGGACATTGGCTGGCCCACCGATGTCTGTCACGTTTCTCATGTCACCTTCGATCGCTTCAATGGCTTCCTTGGCTTGCCTATTGAGCTCCAGCCTGAAGTCCCCCGTAAAGTCCCCAGCGCAAGGTTCCTCTTCAATTTCTATTGTTACAATTTTTTATGAAATAGAAAGATTAATATCTAAGGAGGTAGTTTATCTTACCCAGATCTGGCAAGTTTCTCTTCTGTGGAAAACTACATTCTCATTTAATTTATACAGCTTACAGCTGACTAACAAATTGTTTATGAAATTGGACCGAACAGAATGGATCAATGTAAATGATCATATAGATAATCCCAATTAGTTTGACATTGAGTACATTAATGCTGTTTGAATGCTTTACACGCGAAAAAGTAAAGTAATAGTTCAGATGTACTAGATCTAATGCTGGGCGAAAATCAAATGCCGAATCTGTCTTGCATGCTTCACTCTGCCGCTAAAGCTGATATGCATATATTTTCCTTCTTATCTATTACATCAGAATAGTGAATTGTCCATTGTTAGGAAAGGGATTGTCATTGGAAAGAGTTTCATGATAGTATAGATATATTTTGTTCTACTGTCATCAGGGTTCTTAAATTAACATTAGAAACTGCTATTTGGTGATTTTTATTTTTTCAGCTACTGTTGGTTGCACATGTTCACCTGACTATTGCTACCGTCTTGCTCAGTTCTTGTGCTGATTCTTTATGCTGAAAACATTTAATTCTCTCATTTTTATTGTACTTTGCAGTGCAAGTGTTTTTGGAGTTTCTGTACAGTCAATGCAGTGTTCATATGACCATAGAGGAAACAGTGTGCCAACAATACTTCTTGAGCTGCAGAGTCGTCTGTATACTGAAGGAGGCCTGCAAGTATTGTTCTTTCTCTGTACTTGAAAAGTCTATAATATGGCTATTTGCATTAAATATGCTGAAACTTGCAGTCTTTTCTGCATTTGGTTGAAGGTAGAAGGAATATTCCGGATTAATGCTGAGAATAGTCAAGGAGAAACTGTGAGGAACCAGCTGAATAGTAGAGGCGTTGTTCCATATGGAATTGATGTTCATTGTTTGGCAGGATTGATTAAGGTAGCTTTAACATATTCATCCATCTCCATTCGTTGCTGAGTTTTCCAAGTTGAAACTAACAACTAGTAGAATAGATGCTTGCAAGATCTTGAAGCTCTGAATTAAACTGAATTCCATTTCAAATACCCACCTTTGCTATGCCTAGCCTGTCAAGGTACTGTCCCGTCTATTATCGCTTATATTATGCTAAATGGGGTATGGAAAATCCAATTTACCGGTGGGGTTCGTTACAAGATATTTAGAAAAAACAACAGGCAGCATCAAAGATTTGGTATATAAGTTCTGGGTTTGGGCAAGAACGGAAAATCAAATAAATGTATTAAAAACGTAACACGCATTTAGCCTTTTGTTTAATGCAGTGTTCTTGTTTAATCTTTGAAAGTGAATAAACTATGAAATTGATCAACAACAAAAGATGCTTTTTGAACACCAAGGATAACAAAGATGAGCATTCAAGGTGCTTTCCGCGGGATTATTGTCCAAAGAAGAATATCTTAGGTCTTATTTCTCAGTTCCAACTCTTTCTGTACATGAGGTAAATGCACTACGTATTGCTACTGGGCCAAGATACAATATAAATTTATACTAGTCAAGACTGTCTCTGATGGAAAGCTTATTTAACTTCTGTTGTAGAGAGGTTGCATAGTCTCATATATGTCTTGTCGGTCTGTGCTCAGGTTGGTAAAGTCAATTCATGGTTATTGTGTTTGTCTTTTGGTTACAAAACCAGTAAGCTATCTCTGAACTGCCTTTATTTCTGGAGAAAAGTTTCCCTTGTATTGTATACTTCTCTCAGGGGCTGGAAAAGTACACCAAAAGAGTTATCTATAGATTATTTTCGTTTTCAGATAGACCCCTTAAATAGCTATGATCCCACCCTAATTCAGTGACGATTTACTTTGCCCAGAAATATAGTCTTTACCACTCTTATAAAATTTTCCATATGTCTCCAGGCATGGTTTAGGGAGCTGCCTACAGGTGTACTAGATTCTCTAACCCCAGAGCAGGTGATGAATTGCAACACTGAAGAAGAGTGCACCCAACTAGTGAACTTACTTCCTCCAACTGAAGCTGCATTGCTTGACTGGGCAATCAATTTAATGGCAGACGTTGTGCATAATGAGCGTTATAACAAGATGAATGCAAGGAATATTGCCATGGTCTTTGCTCCTAACATGACTCAGGTACTTGAGAACTTTTCAGAAGTGTATCTATTATTACGTTCTCCTTCTCAAATGCATGTTTAAGGGAAACTGAGTTTAAAGGGTTGTTTAGTTTTAGCCAAATGTCTAAATTGGGAATGATATGGTATGCCCTCCGGTGACTGTGTTTCATATATACTAATAATGGGATAGTAAATCTTGCAGATGGTTGATCCTTTGACCGCACTGATTCATGCAGTTCAAGTAATGAACCTCCTTAAAACACTTGTTATAAAGACCCTTCATGAAAGAGAAGAATCACATGTGACATGCCAAATGCAGTTGCCACGTGCTATCATTTCCAGTTACATGGTAGATTATCTCTCAACACAATCAAATGGAGTACTTACTAAAGAGCCCGTTCTGGATGGCTATTCTCACGAAAAGCAAACTGCTGGTGAACTCTCAAGAAGTGCCACTTTAGACAGTACAGAGTGTGAGTCAGGGGAGCAATTCTGGAACTGTAGGAGTACAAGTGATGCTGGAGATGAATGTGATTCCGTTGTGAAGACCTCTCCAGTTGCTCACAAAAGACAAACACTAGAAAGTAGGTTTAGAGAGGGATTTGACACAGAGGAGGTTGAGAACACAGTGTTTAGACTTAGTTTAAGGAAGGGAATGCAAAAGCTATGCAGACATCCTGTATTTCAACTGAGTAAGCCAGTGAAGAAGAGCAGACTTATCGGGATTGTAAATAGTAGGAGAGGAGGCGGAGAAGCATTGGCATGAGATGGGTAACCTCAGGATGGGATCTTTTTAATCTCTTTGTCCTTAATATTTGCTGCAGTTTGTACTAATATTGGTGTCAGTACTGTTTGGTCCAGAATCTAGTGAGAGAAGCATTTTATTCATAGAGTGTTCCAGGTACTAACTTGTAGTTTGATGAACATATTAATGAAGGTGTGCCTCAAAAGTATAATTTGTTGCTTCATTTGCCAGCCTACTGTAGTACTGCAAACAAGGGGAAGTATGTATACTTGGTAGTGTTAGACTTAAACGTTAGAAATGTGAGTAGAAAGCAGTATTGTTTCTTTGACTCCTAGTATTTGATATATATATATATATACCTGTGTGATTTTGGCACTAAGAGCAGGGCATATTGTCAACTGAAGAAGCTATTATACTATTGGATTGGCATGATACCTCCATAATATTGCGTGGTCATTTGTCCATGAGAATTGTTCACTTTATCGGAATAATTTTTTAAAAATTTCTAAATCGATGTTTGGCTATAAAAATTTAGAGTTGGATTTTAAATTTGAAATGGGGCTCCAAACTTGTTTTTCAACTCCACCTTCATACATTTCAAATAAAATGCTCTTTCCTCTCCTTAGCAAAAAGTACAATCAAATCAACTCCGTTTTCAACTTCATAAATTTTAAATAAAGTAAAAAATATTTGAAATGTATGGTTAGACGCCTCCTTAAACTTTCAGTTGTATTCCTTCTTTTCTATAGTCTTCATATAAGGTTTTAGATTGAGGAAGAGATTTGGTAATTAACATGTGCAATTTTTTTTGGAAAAATTACTAGAAAAAATATTTTTTAATAAATAATTATTGATTTTAGCGATATTCTTTATTTATTATCATTTATAGCAATATTATGATATATTTACTATGTATTAAAAGTGAATTATGCATGCAATATAAATGTATTATAAGTATTTTAAAATATATTATACTTGTTTGGTAAGATATTGACACAATGTATTATAAGTGTATTAAAGTATGTGATAAATATATTATTCATGAATAAAACTTATATTATATGAGTTTTATAAATTATTCTCACTAATATGTATTAAAATTGTATTATAATTGTATTATAAGTGTTCAATGAAAAAAAATATTATTACTATAAATGATAAATATTTTCTTAATGTAGTACATTTATGTAAATTTCCCATTTTTTTTTTAGCTCTGGGCCTGATAAGTCGCATCTCCTGAAGAAAGCCCAAGTTATCACTAGACCTTCTGTGATGGCACAAAATAGTAAAAAATTGATGAGGCGCTCTATTTTTCATTAGGGGTGTTCATAGTTTGGTTTTGATCGGTTATTGATTAAAATTAAAATCAAATCAGTTTAGTCGATTTTTAAATTTCTAAAACCAAACCAAAAAAATAACTATTGGTTTGATTCGATTCTTTTTGATTTTTTCAATTTGAAAATAATAAATTTGTTGAGGGCATACACATCTCAATAGACAAAAACAACTAGTAAATGAACAATCAACATGAAAGCTACCGTGAATTCAATTAAGCAATAGTAGAGTTATTATTACACGAACGTAGTGATTTAGTTAATCAATACTAAAGTCATTATACATCAAAGATCAAATCTTTATAGCAAATATATAACCTCAAACTCAACAATTGAGGAATTATCCAGGGGAGGGGTACAAGAAAATTATATTCCAAAATTTAAGTGTTGACCTTGAGAAAATGGTAAAGTTAAAAGACTTAAATTAATTAAAATTTAACAAAATATTTATATTTTATTTATAAATAATTATAAATATTATATGTATATTTTCTTGGTTTGGTTTGGTTATTGTTGCGGTTTTGTTTTAGTAAAACCAAAACCAAAATAGTATTGGTTTTCAAAAGTAAAACCAAACCAAATCAAATACCAATTTTTTTAATCGATTTGATTCGAATTGCGTTCGATTTGATTTTTTAACCATAACCATGAACAGCCCTATTTTTAATAGCCGTAGTTAAGTAGCGAAAAAGAGTCATATTTGTCATTTGCCCTATATTATACTTTTTCAATATATTTATTATTTACATTTATCGTGAACTATATTTATTCATGTACTCTAAAAAAAAATTAGTCATATCTATCCTTTAAGACATTAAATCATTATATTCCACCTCAATTTTCTATGTAGCACGCCTATGTGACACATTTGTTTGATATCTTATATTGAAAAAGAAATATTTAATACTATCTCTAATGAAGCTATTATAATTTCATTTCAAAATATGAAAACTCGTTAAAGAGGGCCGTAGCAATTTACTTAAATTGTGTCTTATTATTATGCTTTGAATATTGTTATTTATTAATATATTGTTGTTATACCAATTATTTATTTATTTATTAAAATATCTATATTGCTCGTAAAAAAATCTGCGTACTCCATACATAACTTATAGTATAGTGGAATTGGCGAACGTTATTCATATAATAGTGTGTGAATATAAATCTCACCGTCTCCCTTTCCCTTCTCCATCAATAGAATTTTTGAAGAAAAAAGGGAGTAAAAATAAAAAGAAAATAAAGCCAACAAGAAGAACGACAAATAAAACGTGATAAAATTCTAGCTTTTATATCAATTTCAAAATAAATGATGTTTTAAAAAATAAAAAAGACATTAACCATAAACTTCCACTTGTATCCTTTTAAAATAAAATAAAAATTATATAGCCAAGAAATTGCTAAAGAGTTTCATATTTTTTTCAAAATATTTATGGAAGATAAGTCAGTAAAATAAATGTTACTTGTTAAGAATTAATTATAAAAAAATATATAAAAACATCATTTATTTTGAAACAAGAAATAATATATTGATGTGCAAGTCTAGAAACGAAAGTAATTTATTTTATCCAAAGAAAAGAAATTAGTGAAGACTCCTTTTGACTTTTCTTTTTGTTCCTCCTAATAATTTTTTTTAATTATTTTCTCAACCTCTTCTTAGCGAAAATCAATGGTTCTCCTTCCTAGTGCTTGTTTGTTTTTTTTCCTTTTTGTCAGAATATAATATACATTATTCACAATTTTTGAAACATGAGATAGCATTTCCGTTATTAAAAAAAAAAAATACTCTAGTGGAAAATAATTACTGCTATAGATTAAAGGCTATAAGATGTTATTTTGTTGATTAACAAGTATTTTCATTTAAATTTACCTGTCTTGTCTTAAAATATTGGGTACCCTGCTACTTTCTTCAAAATCCAGAATTGTACGTCATATTCTTTTTCTTTTGGATTTTAATTATAATATAGATCAAATTCTATGAGAATCTTTTCCATAGAGCAGCTTTTCCTATGACTTTCATTCCAATATACAATTTGGAAAGAACTTAATCCCAAAAGGCTTATGGTACTAATACCGTAACTAGTCTAGTTAAGAACATTATCTTAAGCCCAATAGGAAATATAGGCTTTGAGATATTCCTAATTAGTAACTACTCTAGTTTGAAATTTATTCCATCTATATGGTAATAATCTTAAATTTGTTTCTTATTTATGTTTCAAAATTTCCTAAACGTTTGGAGTAGTAGAATAATTTGGTTTGTAAGCATATTTTATTTATTACGCAGGTAGTTAAGAGATTTTAATTTCTCGGTATATATTACTCCATTTATTTCAAAAAAATGACCTAATTTGATTTGACATGAATTTAAAAAAAATAAAAAAGATTTTTTAATTTTGTGATTTTAAATTAAAGTTATGTCAAATGTACTAAAATGTTCTTTAGCATTGTGGCATTAAACATATCATGTAAAAGTGTTGTAAAAAAAAGGGATCATTCTTTTTAAATAAGAGATGAGTGTAAAAAAAACATAATTAATAATTCAGATATATTTTTGATATTTATTTTTTAAAATAAACTAAAATAAAATATATCATTTTTTTTAAAACGCGGAGAATATTTTAACTGAGTTGTCGTTCTCGTTTATGTGTATTTACTGTACCTTCAGTAGTAGTAGCGTTTTATTTTTATGTGTTAATTGCTCAGCGATAGTATAGGACTAGCCAGGCGCTACTTTTTGTAGAAAATAATTATAAGGTGTTAAATTAAACTCTCATATTTTATCGTCCTTACTCAACTGCTGAAGTTTCATTATCATTACTCTTACATCAATTAAATAATACTTGTTCATCTCCCATGGCAGCTGCCTCACTACCTCCTCCTCCGACAGATACTAACCAAATGCCATTGGGCCTTCAACAAATGCTTCAGTATGTTGTCAAAAGCCAGCCAGAATGGTGGGCTTATGCTATTTTCTGGCAGACCTCTAACGACGACGAGGGAAAAAACTTTTTAGCTTGGGGAGATGGATATTTCCAATTAGTCGGTGTGGCTAATAACAACAAAGGCAAAGGCAGCAGCAGCTTACAGTCACAGGCCCAGTCCGAGAGAAAAAAAGTCATTAAAGGAATTCAAGCCTTAATGGATGGTAATGGAGATACTAGTATAGTTGACGATTGTGATGTAACCGACACTGAATGGTTCTATGTGATGTCGCTGGCCCGTTCTTTCTCTGCCGGAGATGGATCTGTTACTGGTAAAGCTTTTGGTAGTGGTGATTTTTTGTGGATAACAGGTGCGGCTCAATTTCAGCTTTATTACAGCTGTGAAAGGGCTAAAGAAGCTCAGATCCATGGGATTCAGACTCTGGTTTGTATTCCAACTTCTAATGGCGTGCTCGAATTAGGCTCGACTCAATTAATCAAACAGAATTTGAGCTTGGTTCAACAGGTCATGTCCGTGTTCCTCTGTTCTCCCCCGGTTCAATTTCTCGAGAAAACAGTTTGTTTTGCTGATATTGGCCTTGTTACCGGCTTACAACAAGATAACAATGACGACAAATTAGGAGAAAATAGCAAAAAACAGCTGCCTGTTGTAGCCAAAAAAAGGGGGAGAAAGCCCAAGGGAGGCGAGGAAGATGCTAATATGGCCGCGTTGAACCACGTGGAAGCGGAGAGACAGAGGAGGGAGAAGCTGAACCACCGGTTCTACGCGTTACGCTCCGTCGTTCCAAACGTATCGAGAATGGACAAAGCGTCATTGCTTTCAGACGCTGTGTCCTACATCAATCAACTCAAAGCTAAAGTGGATGAATTGGAGCTGCAGCTAATTGATCACACTAAAAAACAGAAAATCATAACGGAATCATCATCAGCTGATAACCAGAGCACCACCACTTCATCGGACGACCAAGTAATTAGGGCTAATTCCACAGCGGCACCGGAAGTTGAAGTGAAAATAGTAGGCACAGATGCAATGATCAGGGTTCAGTCGGAAAACGTGGATTATCCATCAGCAAAACTCATGAGTGCGCTTCAACATCTACAAATGCAAGTCCACCATGCCAGCATCTCAACCGTCAATCATCTCGTCCTTCATGATGTTGTGGTTAGAGTTCCTCAAGGACTGAGCACCGAAGATGAACTAAGGACGGCTCTCCTTACTAGATTAGAACATCACTAGCTCCAAATTAGTCGGATCTCTCAATATTAGTATGTAAGTACTGCAATCACTAGCTAATTATCTTGGTTGTTTTGTTTAATCATGTCTTAGTATATTATGTGATTACAATTCTGACGTTAATTATTTCTCATACGTTCGATCCAATTAATCATCATCATTAAGATAGAAACAATTATTAAAAACAAAATGAATTAACATCATGTTCCCGATTTGCCATCTATGATTTGTTAATGTGTGGGAGCATCCAACAAACGTGGTGGGGATTTGCTATGAATAATATGATAATGCTGCATGTTCTTATATGTGCGGTTTGGTCTGTTTGATTTTTAGTTGGTATACTTTTTAGTTGGTATACTAGTTGTATACTAGTATACCAAAATCCTCATATATATATATGCATATGAAAAAACAATGTATTATCAAGTGAGTAAAATATCCCACTTGTGTTCCCTCATTTTCTGTTCCATCATGTGGATGACAAATTATTAGCTAATCCTAGTATATGAGAATCTTGTTAATATATCCCAAGTCCCAACCCTACCACTATACAAAAGCTTTTCCGATCCCTTTTTCATGGGTATATATTTTTTGAATTTCAACACCTAACAAAAATTTTAATTCCGCCATTATATTTTTTAAAGTCACCTTAAATCAATGACAGCCCCCCATCCTCACCTGTCATTTTGTCAAACATTTAAGCATGTGCGTATTTAATATTCATTTGCAAGTACTATGTAATAATACAACCATTAGAAAAAGGTAGGGTAGGGAGAGAGGTAGAGGGTTCACTAAATAGCCAAAATTTCTTTTGTGGTCCATCTCCAACCAAAAAAATGATTTGAAAATAAGAATACTACCACTACTTAGCAAAATAATTAGAAAAAATTCTTTTTCTAGTTGGAAATTATGAGCCTGATATGAGATAAAAATGGATGTATATGTTTATTTTTTGTTTGAATTAACATAAGAAATTTAATCAGTTTGAAACTTAAGTGAAAGGAATTTGTATCTATGCAGTATGCACCTTATAACTCTATGAAGTGAACAGTAATACTTTTTCCTCGCTATTGGGAGACAAATTATAAACAGTTTGTAAATAAGTCATTTTATTATTATTATTATTTCTCTTTGCCATGAATGAAGAAAAAGGCAAAACAGAGTGGTCCTTAAACTGGAAGTCCATTCGTACATCCATTATCTGGTGAACCATCAAACCAGCACATACTATATAATTTACTTGTCTTTTTACCATATAAGTAGTATATTTTATTTAAAAATTTAAAAACCACGTGATACATGCCCATTGCGACTTGCGACCTCACATTTTAATTATCACAAGAGGAAAAAGCTTTCCATTAAAGGACAAATATGTCGCTTCTCTTTCCATTTTTGTTCTCTACCTATTAAGTTTTCTGACTGAAAAAAACATTACATATTTCATTTTCTAAAATCACTTCTTTTCATATTATTTGAAGTACAATCATTTTTATTTGCCTATTATGAATTTGCACCCTCAGTAAGCGATAAACTTGTTGAAGCAAAGAGATTTAATTAGGTTTGCATTATATATAGTTAATTCAGCAACAATCAAGAATATCCAAGGAATTCCAAGATTTCTTTGTAATTATAGATTTGTTCCAACCTGAGATCTTCATTTTTTATTTCATGGATATTAAATAATCGAACCCGCTTAATTCTAATACTTTTGAAACACTCTCTGTTATATTAACAGATTTCAATTTTTCATATATAAATATAACGAAGGTATCTCCTATCTCCACAAAGAAATTCTAAACTTACAATATTATTAAAATAATTTTGGGTGTGTGCGTGTATGGACTAACTACTACATACATAGTTAGCATTATACTTGCAATATTATACATAAAAAATAAAAATATAAAAAAAGGTATACTGCTACTTGTAACTCGATAAAAGAAAAGAAAACAGATGCAGGGAAAGGAGATAATGAAATTTCAAAACGAACATTTTTCTCAGAATCGTAATAAACAATACAGCTATATTTACAACATGTCTAGCAAAGAAAAAGTAGACAGCAGAAATCAAGCATCTAGCACCAGGAACTTCATCTCGGGCAAAACATTATATCTGCCCCCATTTTTCTTTGTCAGAATATTGGTCGCATTTGATATTTCTGTTGATCCTCCTCACAAACAGAAAAATCCAACAGCACCTAAGTTTAAATGACCAAAAAGACATGAAGCAAGACGAAATGAAGTCCATTATATTACCACTATGACAATCAAAAGCACAAGGAAATTAGGAGAGTACCTACTGATTTCTTAAGAGGCAAAAGGAATATGCCGAACAATCTTAAGAGTATATATGTTGCATTACTACATCATGTTCCAGCATTTATTAATGAATTTTAAATCAAGTTATTCGAAATTAAAGTTTAAGGTTGATTTGCAGACATACATATATATACATGTAGATCAAGGGATTTGTTCGACTAATTGCTGTAGTTGGAGCTGTCCATATTGAGATTCTGTGTCATCTGACAATATTACTGGAGTAACATGGACAGTATACTACTAAATTGATTACTAGAGTATGAGTTATGTTACATGGCACACACCAAGCTGAAAAGACGAACAAGTAAACAGGGGAAGGGAAAACAAAAGAACCAAAGATATTTAGAGGTACGAAATGTGAGGGGGAAAAGGGCCAAAGAATGGTGGTTAGGAGCAAGGAGTTCATCCAATCCCTTTCGGCAGAAAATTGCATTAGGTTAAATCTCCCTTCTTTGTATATTTACTTTTTTATATTTTGATTCACTTGGTAAAAATCCATACTTTTGCCTTGAGTATGATCAACTAGATAAATGTTTTGGGCATTACAGAATTCAGATGTCTTGTATATGATTTTATAGAAGATCAGATATATATCCATTCTTTAATGTCAAAAGATTTTTAAATTATTGACTACTTAAAATCGCTAATGCTTAAATAATCACAAAGATCTCAAAATGCAAGAGGACATAAACAGCAAAGACAAATTCCAACAAAGCAATTATAATATATACACATCTCTCAATTAGCTTCAAAATAAATGTAACTCTTACTTCTATACATGTTCAATTTAATTACTTTGATTTGCAATAGCTTATCCGATCCATTAAGATAACGGTATGATCACAAACGATTCGTAATATGGAAAAACCAATGTTGGCCATCAACTTGAACAGTGAGATTATGAACGCGTGCGAACAATTTAACAGCCCTTCTCACTCCTCTGTTATCAGCCGCTGTGAAATAGTCATGCCCAAATATGACTCCACCATTTGAACCGGGCTTCAACAGCTTAAAAGCCCGATTTATATCAGACCAAGCCGAGTGAAAATCATGCCCTGCATCAACCTCAATCAACTCACCAAACACCCCCCACTCACAAAGTTTCTCTAACGCTGACCCACTGGAGAACGGCATGTACACTACGGCCTCTGTAGCATTTGCTTCCATCACGTTCTGCATGAATTGATACATAAGCAAAACATCCCCGTTCACCATCTTCATGCCTTTCATCCTCAAGTGATCTGAAAACCCCGGCCACCCTCGAAAATCATCTATACAGATTATTTGAGTTCCGTCGAGTCCCAATCGACGGGTCAGCTCGACCATGTGAAGAGCAGATGCACCTAGAAACGTGCCTACTTCAATTATGGTCTTGGGTCGGACCCTCCGGATTAAGTTCTCGAATACGGCGCCTTTTGATCCCCATCCTTTGATCCACTTTTTCCTGAGGAGATTGTCCACGTGTGATGGTGGGAAATTCTCCCATGGAGATGTTCCCTTAAAGACACGCTCCAGAATTTTGTGCCGGATGTCTTGTGGCGGAACCGCCTCACAACATACCGCCCCGAAATCACTGTGGTCGCCTAATTCTGTTGCGTGATTAATTACATTAACCGCGTTTACATGGTCGACCATAGTATTTATATGATCGGGTGGCTTGTTATTGTTGTGCGTGGAGCTAGATAGATAACCCAGCAAGTAGGCTAAAAGGAGACAGAGGAAGTACACAACGGGTTTAGCAAAAGATGAAATTTTCTTTGATGAGTAACGAAGATGCAGAGGTTCTTGTTTCATGCTAGGCAATTTTTTTCCAGTAAATTATATTTGATGAAAATAAAAGCTTGGAAATTTCTTTGGCTTTCTACCTATTTTGTTGCTATAATATATGCTTATGGTTGAATATAAACATTCATTTAGACGTCAGCTCGATAATAAATTTATGATTTTTTGTTTGCTTGCTTGTTATACTTTCTCTCTTTTTTCTTATCTGATTTTGTCAACGATATCCGGATAATTATTAAATGCAGACGGACGAGTTTCTATCGAAGCCATCTTAAACTTATTTTCTACACTGTGGCCTTGAGTTTAGGTGCATTTTCACATTATATTATAGTAAAAAACTGTCAGGGACACTATCAGAGATCTCATCAGATTTAGCTTCTAAACATTAACTTGCCTATATAATGATTTTTTAAAACTATTTATTATTAATACAAAAAGATTAAAATTTGACTAATTTGCCCTTTGATGATGTTACACTAGAACAGTAAAATCTCTTTAAATTAATATTTATTGGGACCATTAGATATTATTATTTCGGATATTATTTAATCGATAAATTAATATTTATTAATTTAAAGAGTGTTTTTGAGATTTAACGAAGATTAATTTTGATTACATCGTTTGGGGATAAAACCTCAAGGAATTTAGATAAATCCTCTTGTGAAAACGACATTCATGAATTTGAGGTCATGATTAATAATCTCGGTTACGACAATAAAATGGATGTCAATAGCATGTTAGATTACCGTGGGGAAAATGATACATGTTCAGATGTCCAGAGCTTGCAATAAAATTATGGATACCATCGGAGAAAACAATGTTGATAATGAAGTGGAAGACGATATAGTACTTTTGGAACCAATTACTTATCGCGTCTAGAAATATTCACATTTTTTTGGTGCAGTTTGAGAAGACAATACCGAGAATTTTGGATGCAATTTAAAAAGTTAGAGATAAGCTTCAACTAGACTTAAATTTTGACAAAAAAAAGTTAGAGTCATAATTTCACTAAATTGTCTTAAATCTTTTTGTAATGTTAAAAAATTATTAATTTATAATATTTATGGGACCGTATATTTATATAGCGGTCTTCTAAAATTATATTATCTTATTATTTTATTCAAAATCGAGGATTTTTTCCACTAATCTAAGTTTGGGACTGAAGAAAAATATTGTCTTAGAGAATTAGTTAATTTATAGAATATTAATTTAGTAAAATTCTACTTTATTCTTTTGATTAATTAATTTACTGAATAGCTTTTTTTGAAAAATCCCTTTAATTTTTTTTTAAATAACTCCCTTTTTCATAAACTATCGGCGCCGCTAGTAGAGCCGATCAAATTATCATATCAATCATTTCCGAATTATATATTAGCACAAAATTTTACTTAAATCTTTACTGTTAGCATCGCGTCTCGTGTTTATCTTTGTAACTAAAGAAAATTCTAGTGTGAAAAAATTAAACTCCGCTTGTATTTTTCGGGAATAATTATCCAACATTACCTCTTAACTTTCGATTATAATTTATAATTATATTTATTACTTTTTCTATTCCATATTAACTGAATTTTTAGAGTTTTTTTCATTGTTCAAAATAGTTAAATTGTTCAAAGTTCAAAAGAAATGTTTAGTTTTTTTTTTCATGTTTACCCTTTCCATTAATGAAGTTTTGTAATTTTCTAGGAGTTAAACTACACTACTTACAAAGTTATACTCCTATGAAGGATTATTTGTATCTATGATTTCACATTTAATCATCTTTATAATGTTGATTAAACAAAAGGGTAATAGAGAAAAATATAGTTCAAATTTTGTCCTTAAATGTTTTTTCTTAATATATGTGCATTACCTTAAAAATTCATCTAATATGAAATAGAAGGAGTATGTAGATCCATTAAAAATCTAGGATAAAAATAAGATTTTTTAATTATAATCGAGGTTGCATTAATAAGAAACTTCATTGAACAGGCACAAATTTGACAATTGTTGCATTTTTGGGGTCAACTTTTCAATAAATGTAGTGAATTTTAGCTTCTCTCTTTATTTATATATATATATATATATATATGTTGTACGCGTATTTCATGCTAAAATATATTTTAAAAAAATTATGTAACTAATGTTATAATATATTCACAATAAATGACAATTTTTGAATTTTGTTTTTGGATTAAAATATTAATAATAGGGATACTTTGAACCAAACTATTGATAGCATAAATATTTTCAGCCTTATTATAAATTGAGGACACTTTTATTTGATTTCACATAGTCAAGAACATTTTTTTATCCTTTTCTTATTAATTTAAAATTCACTGCGCTTGCTCACATATCATAAGGATCAAAAATAAAATTTATCAATAATTAAGGGACACAAATTTATTATTTTAATAAACAATGACTTCTAGCTACGTACAATTGGTACAGCACGTCGTAGAACACTTTGTAGATATATTTTTGACTGACTCTAATTTATTTTATTTTTGATTTTATTCAAAAGGGGGGAGGCAGAAACTTATTTTTGTCTCCACTCTCTTTTTTTTTTTTCAATTAGTAGTGACTTAAAAAAAAAGAGCGCTTCCAAATCTTGCATGTACTAAAGAAGCAGTCCTTTTTGTATCTAATTGGTACTGTAGAATCCTCCTCATTATGTTCTCTTTCTCTTCTTCCTCGTTATAGTCGACCTGAATGTCTTTTCCTCAATTTTTTGAAAAAAGAAAACAAGAAAAATGAGTATGGTACACATTATTTTTTTGGGTTATTTATTTAGTGTCCGATATTCATGTTAGAGTTCGATTAAATGAGTATGGTACAGATTATTTATCGTTAGCAAAATATTTTGTATTTATTCTTGTAATTTAGGAAATTAAACTCTAGTATAAAAAGATGGACTCCATATGTATTCTTCAAAAATAAATATCAAATGTTACTTCTTTAACTCTTGATTACGACTTAAAAGTATATTTATGTAATTGTATTAAAGAGATATAACAAAAAATAATTTTTTTAGTCGTCAAAATTACATTAAATAAAGATTTAATTGAATACACAAATTTGACCATTTTTTCATTACTCGACAACGTTCTTAACTGTTGATTAATGCAGCTCGACTACTTTTTCAATATATTTCTCGATAAATGCGAGTTGTATTAACTTTTAAATAATAAAATACAATTTTAAATTGATGAATGGTGAATCAATTTATATACTAGTCTCTTGCATTGCATGTATATCTCATGCTAATCATTACAATTTGCATCGATTACATTTATGATCAAATTATACTTATATTTTTTACTGTTAGCGAGACATTTTCTATTTATTCTTGTAACTTGGAAAAACTCTAGTGTGAAAAGATGGACTCCATATGTATTCTTCAAGAATAAATATCAAATGTTACCTCTTTAACTCTTGATTACAACTTAAAATTATATATATTTATGTAGCAGATATTAAAAAGATATACAATTTTTTTTAGTCATCAATATTACATTAAATAAAGATTTAATTAAATACACAAATTTGATCATTTTTTCATTGCTCGACAACGTTCTTAACTGCTGATAAATGCAGCTCGACTACTTTTTCAATATATTTCTCGATAAATGTGAGTTTATGAGGGTGAGAAAAAAATAGGGGGTGCTACTCTCCTTAGAATCAAGTGGCTTTCAACTCCTTTACAATTACCTTTCGCCCAACGCATTAACTTTTAAATAATAAAATACAACTTCAAATTGATGAATGGTGAATCAATTTATACATTAGTCGCTAACACATGCATTGCACGTCTATCTCATGCTAATAAGTATAATTTGCATCAATTACGTTTATGATTAAATTATACTTATATATTTTATTGTTAGCAAGACGTTTCATATACATTCCTGTAAATTAGAAAAATTCTAGTATGAAAAGATTGGACTCTGTGTGTATTCTTCGAGAATGAATATCAAACATTACCTCTTTAACTCTTAATTACAATTTAAAATTACATTTATGTAGTTGTATTAAAGAGATTTAACAAAATATATTTTTTTCGTTGGTCAAAATTACATTAAATAAAAATACAATTTAATACACAAATTTGACCATTTTTGCATTACTTGACAACTTGCTTAACTGCCGATTAATGCATCTTGACTATTTTCCCAATATATTTCTCGATAAATGTGAGTTGCATTAAATTTTTAATTATAAAATACATTTTCAAATTGATAAATCGTGAATCAACTTACATGCTAGTATCTGACACATGCATTGTACGTGTATCCCATACTAAATAGTACGATTTACATCGATTACGTTATGATCAAATTATACTTATGTTTTTACTGTTAGCAAGACGTTTCATATTTATTCTTGTAACTTAGGAAAACTCTAGTGTGAAAAAAATTGACTTTTTTATGTGTATTTTCGAGAATAAATATCAAACGCACCTCTTTAACTCTTGATTATAACTTAAAAATATATTTATGTAGTTGTATTGAAGAGATATAACAAAGTATATTTTTTTCTATGGTCAAAATTTCATTAAATAAAAATTCAATTGAATACTCAGATTTGACCGTTTTTGCATTACTTGACAACTTTCTTCACTGTCGATTAATGCATCTTGACTATTTCCTCAATATATTTCTCGATAAATGTGAGTTGGATTAATTTTTTTAATAATAGAATACAATTTCAAATTGATGAATGGTGAATCAATTTATATACTAGTCTCTGGTACATGCATTGCACGTGTATCTCGTACTAATCAGTTCAATTTGCATCTATTACGTTTATGATCAAATTATACTTATATTTTTATTGTTAGCAAGACGTTTCATATTTATTCTTGTAACTTAGAAAAATTTTAGTGTGAAAATATTGGACTTCATGTGTATTCTTCAAGAATAAACACCAAACGCTACCTCTTTAAACATTGATTATGACTTAAAATTATATTTATGTAGTTGTATTAAAGAAATATAACGAAAAATATTTTTTGTTTCAATGGTCAAAGTTACATTAAATAAAGATTTAATTGAATACGCAAATTTGACCATTTTTGCATTATTTGACAATGTTCTTAACTAGCGATCAATGCATCTTGACTTTTCCCCAATATATTTCTCGATAAATGTATTTAAAAATAAAAATAATGCATTTATTGACAATTTTGATCCATTAAATATTTGGGGTACTTTTAAAATAAATTATTAATGGTACATATATTTTTAGACTAAATTATTAATGACAAAGATATTTTTAAATCAAATTATTAACTATAGTTTAAGAATATTTTTAATTCTTTTTTATAATTAATTTAAGTTTTAATGTGCTTAATTACATATCATATCTTATGGATCAAAAATAAAATTTATCAATAATTGAAGACCACAAATTTTACTATCCCATTATTTTAATAGGCAAGGGCATCCATACACTACTACCTATGTACAATTGATACAGCACACAGTACAATAATTCATACGCATATTTTTTACTAATTTCCTTTTTCTTTTTACAAAGAAGAAGAAAGACTGAAATTATATTTTTTCTCTCCACTCTTTTTTTTTTTCCAATTTGTGAATGTTATAACTAATGTCGTAATATGTACGTTATGAGTTGCATTAACTTTTAAATAATAAAATATAATTTTAAATTGATTTCCAGCACGCGTCACTAATACTAATTAGTAAAATTTGCATCAATTATGTTTATAAACAAATTATACTTATATTTTTGCGGTTAGCAAGACGTTTCATATTTATTCTTATAACTTAGAAAAATTCTAGTTTGAAAAGATTGGACTTCATTGTGTATTCTTCGAGAATAAATATTCAATATTACCTCTTTAACACTTGATTACGATTTAAAATTATATTTATGTAGTTGTATTAAGGAGCTAAAACAAAAACATATTTTTTTGGGTGGTCAAAATTACATTAAATAAAAACCTAATTGAATATGCAAATTTGACCAGATTTGCATTTCTTGACAACATTCTTAATTGTCGATTAATGCATACGGACTATTTTTCCCAATATATTTCTCGATAAATGTGTTTTAAAAAAAAAACAATACATTTATTACCATTTTTGATCCAATAATTAAAAGGGGTATTTCTAGAGTAAATTATTAATGGTAGAAATATTTTTGGATTAAACTATTAATGCTAGGAGTATTTTTAAATTAAACTATTAATCAAAGATATTTTTATTCAATTTTATATAATTTAAGAAAATTTCTGATCTTCTTTTGTAATTAATTTAAAATTCATATATACTTACTTACATATTTTTATGTTGTGAGATTCACTGAATTGTTATTGTTGTCATGCTTACTTACATATCATAAGGATCAAAAGTAAAATTTATCAATAATTGAGGGACCACGAATTTTATTACCCCATTAGTTTAATAGGCAAGGGTATCTTTACACTTCTAGCTATGTACAATTTATACAGCACATAGTACAACAATTTATATGCATATTTTCCGCCTTATTTCCTTTTTCTTTTTTATAGCGAAGGAGAAAGGCTGAAATTTTATTTTTTTCTCTCCAACTCCTCTTTTTTCCCAATTTGTAGTGTGACTAGGGAGCCCTCCAAATCACACTCAAAGTGCCACTCACTCTGCTGCTCCATGCACTGAAGAAGCAGTGTCCTTTTGGAGCTACTGGGCACTGTAAAACCCTTTGCAATTTGTTCTCTTTCTCCCTTCTTCCTCACCATGGGCGAGACCTGAATGCAATTCAAGAATTTCCCCCAACTTACCTGTGAGGAGAAAACAAGAAAAGACAGTGTGGTACAGATTCGGTATACTCACTTTTCCTTTTCTACGATTTGTGTTGGTAATTTCAATGGCATTCATTTGTAGTGCTTCTTTTTGCGTTACCCATTTGTTTAAAAGGGGCATTACTGCTCATTTGCATTTTAGAAATTGCTTTAGTTCTTGTTTCTGCGATGTATTAAATTGGGGTTTCTTGACATAAACCCTTGTTTCGAATTAACCCAGTTCTGTTTTGTGAGGTTTACTGTTCTTTTAAGCTAAAACTAGGGTTTTTGGGTGTGTGCTAGGGTTTGATTCTTGGTGGTTTTTGCTTCTTGCATGTGGGTTCTGCTTAGAATCTGTTAATGTTTTCTTGAGTTTCACTTCCCTGTTGGACTCCGGTCAAGTCGTCCTTTTTGCTTGGATCATTCATATCTTGGTGGAAATTGTTGTTCTGCCATTTTTTTTGCTGTTTGGTTGGATATAAGCAGTAGAAAAGGTTTTTGACATTGTTATTTTTGCCGTTTTTGACACTGTTATTTTCGCCCTTTTTGACATTGTTATTTTTGCCGTTTCTGATATTGTTATTTTCTCCGGTAGGTTTTGATGCATGTTAATCATTTTATGAAGTTACAACACTTCTAAAAGATTAACAAAACATTCTATTGATGAATCTGACTTAATGTTGGCTTACATTGACTATTGTCCTTAGCTGGAAGTTGGAGATTTTGCCAAAATGGTGGTCAGACTATATTCTTGTTAAAGCTGCATTTCTGGGGGACCTAATGATTTTTAAAATTCTCTTTTCAGCTGCAGTGTAGAAAAACATGGAGGAAACTCCGTCATCGAAAGTATCGGATGGGATTGTTAAACGTATCAAATTTGGTTTGGCTACACCACAGGAAATAGTAAGTACAAGTTTATGCAACTTTAGTGTTTCTTTGTTACAAGGTTTTCAAGAGAAAGTAAACCGGTGTTTAGTCTGTACACATATTTTATCATTCAACTGGGCATTTCATACTTCCTGAAGTAATTTCGATGAATGGTGCTTGTAATTTTCTCACTTGTTTGAAGAAAAAATAGTGTTTAGTCATTTTCTAAACTTTTCAAGTAATTCTACTGACACTTGTTTAACTATGAACCAATTACCCTGACAATTAAGTTTCTGCGTTGACTACTGTTTTTTATACTATGTGTCATTATAAATTCCTTTCTTTTCTGGTTTCTGGCAGTGTAAATCCTCTATTAGCGATTGTCCGATTACGCATCCGAGCCTACTTTTAAATCCTTTCCTTGGTCTGCCTCTCGAAGCTGGCAGATGTGAATCTTGTGGTACTGCAGAGCCTGGTCAATGTGAAGGTACTATAACAATTTCATTTATTTATGTTTTATTGTTTCTGAATGAGATAGAGGTAATGCTAATCTGCAAGTGGAGTGTAAAAAACAAGAATAATTCCACATATTGATATGGTATGCGTATGTCAATAGATCATTGAAGTTGAGAAGTTGACAGGGATCAAATACTGGCTTCATGCATTGTTGAAATTACATGCAATTGTTGCGGGCTTCTTCAGAAGGCTCAAGTAACCCCAATTTATCTGTTTCAGGTCATTTTGGGTACATTGAGTTGCCCATTCCTATATATCACCCTGACCATGTCAGTGAGTTGAAAAAGATGCTAAGCCTGATTTGCTTGAAGTGTTTAAAGATGAAAAACAGAAAGGTATTAGATCTCATTAATTTCTTCCTTTTTAACATAATAAATAAATTATTTTTGTTCCTACAAAGATTCTACGGGAGGAAGTTTAAGATTTGTAAAATTGAAAGGTTAAGTGGTTGATTTCTCCAATTTCCCATCTAAGTTGCTTGGACTCGGATGCGGCCGTGCGTGTGTCCGATACGGGTGGGGGATTCGGCTAAAAATAATTCAAACATAAAAAAATAGAGTTGTAAAAATATGCCTAAACTATGGTGGACTATTTGGATGGAAAAGAATACACACATTTTGAGTGCAACTCGAAGCTGTAATTATTATTAACTGTTTATTATTAAGTTTGAATCGGAAATCATTGTATCTGTCTTGAGTTTCTCTATCGATTTTGGTCAAAGTACCCAAAATTGTTTGACCATATCCGGTACAGTTCCCACACCCATGTCGTGTCGACATGGGTGTAGTACCAAATGTGAAGAGTCCACGCAACTTAGATTCCTATTGAGCTAAGTTGCCGACGTAGCTTGTTGCAAATTTACTATACTTCTACGTCTTAAATTGTTCCTTTTCCCCTTCAAAGGCCAATGAAGTTGAATTGATGATTTTCATGGACTTGTATTTGGAAGGTGCTTTGTGCATGGGGTTTCTCTTGATTCCTGCGTAAATGTAAAATTATTCAAATTTGTTGTGAAAGCACTTTGTGCTATTTTCTAACGTTGTTGAGATCATACTCAGTTTCAGGTCAAGCATGCTGGTGTTCTTGAACGAATGTTGTCCTCATGTTGTGAGGTGAGTATCTTGCAGCTCATGTAATTGTGTTTAGTTACCAATAAACGAAATATTGTGGTTGAGTATCAGCATTTATGTGTCTCCAAATTGTTTAGAGTTTCTTATTTGGTGTAAACACAGTTGTTCTTATTGGTATATTAGACAAGCAAGGTCATTTGACCTTTTCCTTGTCCGTATGATGATTTGCACGGTTTCCATTTTATATGTATGTAATTCTTTCTGTTTTTTTTCCTGTTGCAAATACTGAGGCACCAACCAAAAGTTGCAATTTAAAGCAATTTAATTGACGGGGATGGTGATTGTAATTATTTTATGGAATACGTAGAGGTTTAGTAAGACCCTTCATCACTTCTTTGGAGTGTATCACTATTTTTTGTGCCCTCTAGCTAGTGTTTTGCTTTCGTACTTCATATTAATAGTGTGCACTTTTTTTTTGATAACCGTGATGTCCGGATTAGCTTGCGCGCACCTCAAGTAATAGTGTTTGATTTTACCCAACCCTTTTTGCTTGTCCCTCTGCCTCTTAGCTAGTAATGCAAGTATTGTTAGCCTCTGTATGAAACAGTGCTTTTTCTATGTAAGAGTGAGTAAGTGACTAAGGCCGTGTTGACAGTGATGGTTCTTTTAGTTTTTATTAAGCTCTTTGAGTTCTCGTGGAAGAGTCTCTGCCCTTGAAATTTATGTGTTGTATTCTATGTAAGTAAATGAGTCATAGAAATAGTATGTGCAGAGTTGAGATTGCTGTATACATCTGTGTATATATTCACACATACACACAAATATATACACTTTTTTTTTTGAGATATGAGATTGTATATCTGAGTATGATCTAGTTCTTCACTTCTTTCAACGAGGTAATGAAGTTATCTTATTAGGGGCATAGAGTGGTGGTCCCTTTTCTGTCTTTCTTCTAACAAAAATGAGTGTTAGTTAATAGAAAAGAATGAAGTTTTGAAAAAGTGGTCTTTCTTCCTCAACTACAGCCTTACTCACAGAAGGGCCTTTCAGGCAGGAAGAAAAAAACCAGTAGGGAGGAGGATTGGGCATAGGGTAGAAAGAAGATGAGGTGTCTAGCACTTCTAACATTTTCTTGATACATCATTTTGACTATCAATTGGCATCATTTCATGATATCTTTTATTATTTGGTTAGATTAAGTAGGTCAACAACAACAACATACTCAGTAAAATATCCCACATCCCACAGGTGGGGTCTGGGGATGGTAGAGTGACACAGACCTCACCCTACCTCGTGGAGGTAGAGAGGCTGTTCCCGAAGGAGGTTAGATTAAGTAGGTCAATGCCCTAAAATTGGCATGTCATGTTTAAGTCCCGCAATTCAACATGTGAACTACATGTACTTAGTGTTTTATGTGGTGAAGCAATCACTACATTAGTTCACGACTTCTTGATTAAAGTCAAAGGGATTTGCCTTCTTTTGGAGATTCCTGAATATAATAGAAACTGGCAATTTCTTCCACATTCACCTATCTGCTAATCTGTCATTGGGATATGTATTTTAAGTGTTTATCTGAACAGTGTTGTCTTACAATGACCTGTTAAGAAGAGATTCCCTGTAGGAGCTAAAAAAAAGGAGTTCATGCCTTGTTCCCTAGCCATAATCCTAAACTGAAAGATATTGAGCTCTTTATTTGACTTTGAATATTTGAGTAATGTAATTTATGGGTTTAATATATTCTATATAATGTAGGATGTCTCACAAATCTCAGTATATGAGGGCAAAACCTCAGATGGCGCTTCCTATTTGGAGCTGAAAGTACCAAAAAATGCTGCAAGGCTTCAAGAGTGGAATTTCTTGGAGAAATATGGCTACCGCTACGGTGACGGTTATTCTCGACCTTTGCTTCCTTCTGAGGTTAGCTTCTCAGTCTCTGTAGAATCACTACACAGCTTAAAAATAGGGACTGAAGAAAAGCTGCTTATAAATAATTATCTTCTGTAATGAGCTGAATTGAATTGGATTAAAATGTCTTTGTTCTACTTCTTGAGTTGCTCGTAAAAGTAAGTATACATTTCTGGTGCCTCTTGATCTATTTCTAGTGGTTAATGTATTTGATTTTGGCTGCATTTCCTATGCTGCCCTTCTGATATCAAAGCTTCATGATTCCATCACTTAGACTTCCATGCAAATCCATTGTTTGTGAAGTCACAGCTTTGGCATTTACTGGCAAACTAAAATGATTGGCAGCTGGGAGAATTGGGACTGCATTACAATAAGGTGATAATCCCTTGCCCTCTCGGTCATGCCTCACAATTCGGCCACTGGGACCTGGGTCAGAAGAGTATACTGATGCAATCTCTATTATTTATGAATACTGACCTCTCCAGCAATAAAACTCATTTTATAGCTATCTTATAGAAAGATCAGCTGAGAAATGCACTACAACATACAGCCTAAATATATTCTTTAGGGTAACCAACAAAGAGGGGAAAATGAACTGGTTAGTGATACCAATATTATGCTTGTTGAATTGTTTTCCTGTGGTAGTGCAATTTACCCCCCTAGAAGGAGAGTGGGAATGACTAGGTTGATTTTTCACTGGAAATCAGTAGTTTCTGCTAGTGACAATGTTTAAGTTGGGATTTTATGAAATGTCAATCTTGTATGATGTATTTGAACTTTTGATGATATAAGTGATTTAATTTGTTGGACCATTCCCCTTAATCAATTTCTTGGCAGTTGTACCTATCATAAATTGTTTTGGAGTTTTCTTTCTGGTTCGTCAATTAGTTTTCTTTGAATCGATAATTTTGCATTGCCAAATTCAATTTTGTGTTCTGGCTAAAAGATATCTCAGTTCAATTTGCTTTCTCTTGTTTTCGTTATCACACACGATTTTAGGTCCTTGCAATTCTGAGAAGAATTCGTGAAGATACGAGAAAAAAGCTATCAGCTAAAGGCTATTTCCCACAGGAGGGATACATCCTGCAATACTTACCAGTACCTCCTAACTGTTTGTCTGTGCCTGATATATCTGATGGGAATAACATCATGTCTTCGGTAAGACACTTATATTAAATCTTATATGTTGTTGGCATTCTCTTGTCTATGTCAAGTTGCCAGTTATCATAATTTCATGTTGTTTTTTCAGGATCACTCTATAACAATGCTCAGGAAGGTGCTGAGGCAGATTGACATAATTAAAAGTTCAAGATCTGGTACACCTAATTTTGAGGCTCATGAAGTGGAGGCAAATGATTTACAAGCAGCAGTTGTCCAGTATCTCCAATTTAGGGGGACAGGCAAGGTACTGAGACTGCTTTTATTGTTAAAACTTGAATTTGAACAATGAATAAACTTTTCCCATCTGCTTAGAGTGTTTTGTGATTTTATTATTTGAGACTTCCATTATTATGACACTTCATATCTTCGAAGTAGTTGTAGCACTTGCAATTTCTAACAATTAGTTACTGCACCACTTTGTGCTTTTGCTTAGTCTCCTACTCTCCTTGGCAAGACTAGTTTTGGGTTTTTGAGGTTTTGAGTTTTCGACAGTTTTCTGTTTCTTTTTAATTCCCGAGTGTATATGTCAAGTGTCTGCACTTATGAGACTTGGCTAATTTACAGTTTTAAACAAACAGAAAGTCAATGATGCCACAGTTCAGGTAGTGACTTCGAATTGTTCTGTTTCATATCTGAAGAAATCATAGATCCTTCTATTTCTCTGTTTCCTTTTGTAGTTTATTGATCGTTTATATGTTTAGCTAGGGGAGTATCTTTTTATTACCAAACAATTTAAGAAATAGCTCGTCTGCTCAAATAAGTTCCTCATTATACTGTACTCCTAAAATTGTTGGTTCCATGTAACATAGAAGGAAATGGTGGAGGGAAGATGAAGATGGTTGGTCACCCTAAACTGCATAGTTCACTCCAACAGCCTTGCTCAGGTTGATATCAGTTGCCTTGCCTATTAAGAGAGGCCGATAGGGAGCTTTTTTAAATTTGGGTGGGAGTAGGTGGGGAAACAGTAATAGATTCATTTACTGCTTCAATTAAATGGCCGTGACCTTGTTTTGCAGTTGGAGAACAGGAATGCAGCTTTCATCTGATTTCAACTGTTACTGAAAATTTGGGGAATTATGTAGGAAGTACCTAATCTAGGATGAAAAATCTAATGTCACAAAGTGTATTTTTCTGCAAATCAGGGAATGTAGAAAAACAGAAAATTTCTGGGTTTGAGTAGAAACTTTTGTTCTTTGATATTTCATGAATTTAATTAATGTTTTTTCACTGATACTTTTTGTATCCATGCAATGAAGATGGTATTTTGACTTCTCATCGTCCATTTCATTCTCAATACTAGGCATCCCGTGATGTTGATAAACGTTTTGGAATACACAAGGAAGCAGTTGATACCACCACTAAAGCCTGGCTAGAGAAGATGAAGACCTTGTTTATCAGAAAGGGGTCTGGTTTCTCATCTCGAAGTGTCATAACTGGTGACCCATACAAAGGGGTGGGTGAGATTGGTTTGCCATGTGAAATTGCTCAGAAAATCACTTTTGAGGAGAGAGTAAGTCAGCACAATATGGCATACTTACAGAAATTGGTGGATGAAAAGCTTTGTTTAACCTATAAAGACGGGTCAAGTACTTATTCTTTGAGAGAAGGGTCAAAGGGGCATACATTTCTACGACCTGGGCAAATAGTGCACAGGAGGATAATGGATGGTGATACTGTTTTCATTAACAGGCCACCCACAACACATAAGCACTCCCTCCAAGCCTTGTCAGTGTATGTCCATGATGATCACACTGTGAAGATCAACCCCTTAATGTGCGGGCCCCTTAGTGCTGATTTTGATGGGGACTGCATTCATTTGTTTTACCCTCAGTCCCTTTCTGCCAAAGCAGAGGTTGTGGAGCTTTTCGCCGTAGGGAAACAGTTACTGAGTTCTCACACTGGTAACTTCAATTTGCAGCTTGCCACTGACTCATTGCTGTCGTTGAAGTTAATGTTCTCAAATTACTTCTTCAATAGAGCCGCTGCGCAACAGTTAGCAATGTTTCTTCCGATGGCCTTACCTGATCCTGCTCTAGTAGATGTTCGTAAATCTGGTATCATGTGGACGACCTTGCAGATCTTGGGGGCTGCTTTACCGGATAGCTTTGATAGTTGCGGGGAGACACACACAATTGGGAAAAGTCAGTTCCTGGGAATTGATTACAACAGAGACTTGATTTCATCAATTCTGAATGATGTTATCACATCTATCTATTTTATGAAGGGTCCAAGTGATGTATTGAAGTTCTTCAATTCTTTACAGCCTCTTTTAATGGAGAATTTGTGCACAGAAGGTTTTAGTATTAGTCTCCGAGATTTCTATATGTCAAAGGCTGTTAGGAATGGTATCCAGGAGAGAATTCAGTGCATGTCCAAGTTGCTACATCATTTGCATTCATCCTATAATGAGTCCGTAGAAGTACAATTGGAGCATCACTTGCGTAACGAGAAACTTCCAGTTATTGACTTTGTGCTCAAGTCGTCTGGCATGGGTGTTCTAATTGATTCCAAGAGTGAATCTGCCTTTAATAAGGTGGTTCAGCAAATTGGTTTCTTAGGCTTGCAAATATCAGACAGAGGCAAATTTTACACAAAGACACTGGTAAATGACATGGCTCGACTGTTTCAGAAGAAGTATCCTTCTGCTGGTACTAATCCTTCCGAGGAATTTGGGTTGGTTAGAAGTTGTCTGTTCTACGGGTTGGACCCTTACCAGGAGATGATTCATTCGATCTCCAGTAGAGAAGTGATTGTCCGCTCAACCAGGGGATTAACTGAACCTGGGACATTGTTCAAGAATTTGATGGCCATTCTCCGCGATGTAGTCATTTGTTATGACGGGACCGTTAGGAACGTTTCCAGCAACTCAATTATTCAGTTTGAATATGGGGCTAGCGGTGGGTCAAATTTACCAAGTGAATTTTGTGCTGGTGATCCAGTTGGAGTGTTGGCTGCAACTGCTATGTCCAATCCTGCATACAAGGCAGTTCTTGATTCATCTCCAAGCAGTAATTCCTCCTGGGAGATGATGAAGGTAGTGCTTAGAAACAAGTTTTTTGTCTGACACTTAGTTCTGAGCAGCTATGCACTTATCTAACTGTTTTCCCCAACCCCTTTTCCTTATTTCAGGAGATACTGCTTTGTGGAGTGAGCTTCAAGAATGATGTTTCTGACCGTCGAGTAATCCTTTATCTGAATGATTGTGGATGCCGTAGAGGGTACTGCAGAGAAAAAGCAGCGTACGTTGTCAAAAATCATTTGAGTAAAGTATGTCTTAAGGATGCTGCTGACGAGTTCTTGATAGAGTAAGCACCCTAGTCATTCAATTTTTCTGCTGCAACTTTCTCGTCTTCTAAAAGTGTGTGCACCTGCTATCCTGTAACATGAGCATACTATGACCAGATTATCACCAACGTAGTGACTGCATCAAACATATTTTGCTTGGTCTAATGGAATTGCATTTCACAGTTTTCTGCCATTAAAAATTTGTTTCATTAGACTGCCCTAGCAATTCGTTTGGTTCTGAAAATTTTCAGTCGAACTTTTGCTGCTATTCTCTGAGTCCTGCAGTTGTCTTTTGTTATTTTTAAATTTTTGAAGTCCATTATGTTATGCTGCCCAAGTGGTATTTCTGGAACTACTTGAAAGCGAAGAGGTCCTCTTTCAAAATTTAAATTTGGGATAAAGTAACAAATGTTATTGATTAAACTGGGAAAGTCGGGGTATAATATTTATCCACAAAGTAGAAAAGCGTCATAGAAAACATGATTATCTGCACATAGAACCCATCATTTCTGCTTACTGAAATGTCGAAGGTTCTCTAAACGTGCAAAAGACCAAAAAGATTCCTCTAATATGAACAAAAGATTTTTTCACTCCCTTGAAAGCGAAAAGAGTTGAAGCAGCTGCCGGAAGGTGGCGACATTCTTCGGAATTGGAATGATGATTACTGTTATTTTTCGAGTACTTATTCTTCTCATGATAAAGATCTGGCCAGTTCTCCCCAGATGTATCAGACATGAACAGCTTATATATTCCGTTCATAAACTATCAAGTATGTTAGTTCCATTATCATTATTTCGACTTCGTAGTAGTTTTTTTCTTCAATTTAATAGCACCACCTCTTGCACATATAGTTCATTGCTTTCCATTATAAAGATACTAAAACTTTTACTTCTAAAGTGTCATGCTAAGCCTATTGATTGTTGATCAAATTTGGAATAAGTTTGCATTATTGTATCTCAGTTTAGTTTTTACATATCCAATATACTGTGTGATACAGTTGCTATCTCTGTGAGAGGAAAAATGATAATACTCTAATTAGCTTTAGTCGGTGATCTTATTGCTTCTGTCTTGTAGATACGCAGGCCAACAAGCAGGATATGAGAATTCTGAAACAGGGACAGGCCTCATTGGTCATATCCGTCTCAACCAGGTTTTACCTATTTTTCTAACTTATAAGCTTTGGAGTAATTTTTTTGTGAACTATTGTCATTGATACTGGGTATGTTGTGTCATTGATACTTCTTTTTGGGTTGACAGGGGCAGCTGGAAAATTTGGGAATCAGTGTTCTTGAGGTTTATGAAAGATGCCAAGAAAATATCAGTTCATTCCAGAAGAAAAAAAAAATTGGCAATCTTTTCAAGAGAATAGTTTTGTCAGTGAGGTGAAACACTATCTTTCACTTATTTCTTTGATATTACTTAACTTGCCATTTTGTCAATCAGTATGTTGTTCAAAATTTTAAGTTAATTTAGCATTACAACCACCAGATTCTGAATGCACCATATGGTTGAGTAGACAGTTTTATTTTAGCGAGAGTATGTAAATACTGTTATATGTGTATGCATCTCTAGAGGAGGAAATCTTAGAAGCTCTTTATTTGTGTTAGCACTACAGATCCTATCATGTGTGAAACTGTAAACATGGCATGCACCTTTTTTTCAAGTCATCCTACTTACCTGAATATGATTCTTACCAATTTAGAAAAGAGGCTAGCGGGATTGAAAAAATATATTTGTCCAAAAGAGGAAAGGACGTGTTAATTAAGAGTACTCTTTCTAGCATAGCCACATATTCCTTGTCTTTGTTTCTTGCTCCGGCCATTGTTACAATAAAATTTGAGAGACTCCGAAGGAACTTTCTATGGGATTCAACAGAGGGGGGCGAGGCAGTTCCACTTGGTCCTATGGAGACTGTTACGATTTCAAAGCATTGGGGTGGTTTTGGGGTTAAAGATCCAAGAATCTTCAATAAGGCTTTATCAGGAAAGTGGTTATGGAGATTTGGGTCCGAGGTACGTACTTTTTGGAGAGAGGTGATAGGGGAAAAATATGGGGTTTTGGAAGGGGAATGGAGGACTAAAGTTATCATTATGCCTTTGGGTTTGTATTATGGAGGAGTATATTGAAGGGATGGGAAGATTTTAGTTGCGATTTGTTTTTTAAGGGATTGGATTAGTTTTTGGGCACACAAGTGGTGTGGGGAGAACGAGTTGAGGGAAGTCTTCCCCAATGTTTACCTTGTGTCCGGCCAATGAGATGACAGTCCAACAAATTTGGTGGTCTCATGAGGAAGTTATTCAGTGGGACTTTGGACTTAAGTTTCAGAAGGAATCTTCAAGAATGGGAGGTCAGAATTTCACAATTTGTTGAGTTGTTGTATGAGTTAGTCACGTCGAACAACTCTTCGGATGTATGGAGATGGAAGGAGAGTGGAGACGGGTTATTCAATGTTAACTCTTATTATAAGAGGCTACTAGCAAGATAGGAGTTTGCTTTCCCCCAGACTCCATTTTGATTCCACCAAGAAGGGTGTGTTTCTTTATTTGGTTGGTGGCGAGGAGTGCAATCTTAACAATGGAAAATTTGAGGATGAGGAGGATCACCTACGTTAGTTGGTGCTTTATGTGCAAGAGTGCAGGTGAAAATGCAGACCATCTCCTATTGCACTTCAAGGTGGCTAATCGGTTATGGAGGGTGGCTCTCAAGATGTTTGGGATGCAATGTGTGATGCCAAACACAGTGAAGAAGGCTGCAAAGTTGGTCTCATAGCAGGGGAAAGAGGAGCCCGAGGACATGGAGAGTTGTTCCTTTTGCAATCATGTGGGTCATTCGGAAAGCGCATAATAGGAGCGCTTTTGAAGGGCCCGAATACAAGATTTTATTAAAATG
Source organism: Solanum dulcamara (assembly GCF_947179165.1). Classification (NCBI taxonomy): domain Eukaryota; kingdom Viridiplantae; phylum Streptophyta; class Magnoliopsida; order Solanales; family Solanaceae; genus Solanum; species Solanum dulcamara. Next base: position 13,692,551 of record NC_077240.1, on the reverse strand, counting down.
CAAAGTAGTGTTTTGTCTCTAGTTTCTTTTTGGTGTACTTACGAGGTCTTTATTTGTATAGAGGATTGGATATCTTTTGTTGAGAATCCTACTTTATGTAGGTTCTCTTCTTTTGGTATACGGCTTGTATAGGGGGGTTCCCCATACCTTATCAAGAAAAGGGTAGGGGATTGGAGGAGAGTAAAATTCTGGGACATAGGTGGTGCAGGCACAGTACCTTTAGAAATACATTGCCAAACCTATACAAAATTTCGAGCCAAAATGATATGACAGCCCATCAAGCCTGAAGGTCTCAAAGTGGAGAAGTTTCCTGGGCTTTGAGCTTTAATAGGTATCTACAAGATTGGAAGGTGACAGCTTTAAAATACTTGCTCCATACATATAGCATACCACAGGATCTCCACGATATATATGTGTGTTGTTTGTGTATTGAAGATTGGGTGTGTTTGTAGAAAACCACCTCTTTTTGTAGTGTTTCTACCTTTTGCTATACTACTTGTATATGGGCTCTTCTTGCCCATTCATTATTAACATTTTATTACTTTATCAAAAAAATATTTTAAAGGTGTAGTGGTCTACACCTATGTCAAGCAATCAGCTGTGCCTTATTTTGAAACTACTCAGCTTTGGCTACATGAACCTTTATATGCAGTCTTCTCTCTTCAGGTCTATTTTATCCCATATCTATTTCTACTTGTTAGGCAGATGGTGGCTTTTATCCATGGACTTGGGACTAAATTCATGTATTTACATGTCCTAGAAGACGAATCATCTTTGATGTGTCGATATCAATCAATAACTAAACTCGAGCCCAAATAATGTTAGCATATGGCTAAATGAATCCTCTGAAACCATTTTGCTCTTTTTGGTCATTGTAGTTCAAGTCATGTCAATATTACTTTGCCTTTAATTTATTCGGCAAATTAGTGATCCTCTAAAACTAGAGGTTCTCTATATCCCACACTTATCGCTATACTTGTCAGACTTAAAAGGCGATTCTTTCATTGACTGAACCATTTAAAGATGAATTGACATCAATCTAGTGTCTCTTGCATGAACTATTGTTAGTTTGTATCCATCTTTATGAACCACATCCCAAGGATGCCTAATTATTATTTTCTGTGGAAAATAAATCTTATTTTACTTGTGAAATATTTACATCATTGTGAATTTTTATTTTATGCAGTGAATTTTGTTCGTTTTGCCACAATTCTGGAAGTAAGTGTTTGAATGCACCATGTTTGAGGTTCTCTTGGCCAGATGCGAGTGACGATCACTTGGAGAGGGTTTCTCATATTCTTGCTGATATGATATGTCCAATATTGTTGGATACAGTTATCAAAGGTAGTTTTTTTCCTTTGTATTTGAGTGTGTTTGTGGTCATTTTTACGGTTACAATATTAAGAGTGTGCTTGTGGTCATTTTGAGTCAGTTCTTTTTTAGTTTTTACATCTACTGTACTGTTAAATTTCTCCTTAAATTGGGTTTGTGGTAGAAAGACAAAGGAGTATGTTGATAGTATATGTTGAATTTCTACTTTGAGCTAGTAGTTAAGTATGTCCCTCTTCTAAGTCTCTCCTATCTTTTGTTTCTGTTTGATAAACATAGTTCTGCTAAAAGTTCTCTGGTTAGGTCTCTAAATTTTGGAGTGATAATTGGCCTGCTTTGTGGTTTGATTTGGCTTCACAGGGATGGTGTTAACCATGACTCAGATAACTGAATAATGAGCTGAAGGAGCTCCCTTTCTTTTTTTGAGTCACGTTATATGACTATGCTGTATCAATTCACAATAATTCGGCTTCAAAGAGCACTCTTATGGGAGAAGTGGCTAGGAATCTTTGTTTCTGATGCCCCAAACACATTCTAAAGCAGAAGCTCTGTCATGCAACTTTAGCATGTGAAACATTGGAAAATGGTGTTTGGTGTGAAAAAGAGCTAAGTGGTTGAGGGCTGGTGCAGTGCTTAGTTGGGTTTGTGAGTTTGCAAAAGACACAGAGAGGTTGAAGAAAGGAGAAGTAAGCTTGGAACTACCAAAAACTCTATCATGACCTTTGCAACAGCCATGTTATACCCAAAAAACAGTAAAGAAATACATATGTACTTAATGCTAGTTACAGATTCAGTTTGCTCTAAATATTTCTTGCATTCTTTTCCTTCTAGATGACCCTCCAGACTGCTGAATGAATTGAGTTCCATGTTTTCAGCCTTGCCTTTCCAATCCCTTTAAAGCTCTCCAGCTTTGCAGCAGTTCCATTGTTTGACCTTGGCATCAATCATCATCCAATTAATTCCCACTGTTCATACATTCTGAGAAAGAATATTACATTTATGAGCCTCCCATTTTGTTTGTCCTTTATCTGAATCTATGTTCCAAATCTATTTCTACTGAGTGCCGAAACTTGAAAAGTCTAGAAGCTGGTTTATCAGTTAAAATGAAAAATTTATGGCTTCTTTATCATGTAAAGAAGAAGGTAAATGTTATTGAATTTTAAGGTTTCTCTTTTGAATGTTTAAAACCCAAGTTGGATAAGCGGAAAATATGGCAGTTAAGAACTGCTAACGAGTATTACTAACAGTTAGTGTACTGTCTGAGAATTAAGATTACGCTAATAAGCTTCCCATTTTGTCTGTCCTTGCTCTTGACCAAGGTCAAAAGCTTGATGGTTGATTTGTCATGAATAAGGTAAAACGTTTTGAAGAGATTTTCATCTTAGGGTGTCAAAGTATATACATTCAGTACTATGCGCAAATTTACATTTTCTGTTATGGCTTCCCGGGACAACTGGAGTTTACAAAGAATTGCAAGAACGTTATACTGCGCTTTTTCTTGGAAATGAATACTTGATTCTAATATAGTACACTCGTAATGTACAGGTGATCCAAGAGTTTTAAGTGCAAATATAGCGTGGATTTCTCCTGACACAATGTCTTGGATTAGGAGCCCTTCCAAGAGTCAAAGAGGTGAATTAGCTCTGGATATTGTTCTCGAGAAAGAAGCTGTTAAGCAAAGGGGAGATGCTTGGAGGATTCTCATGGATTCCTGTCTTCCTGTCATCCATCTGATAGACACTACACGCTCCATCCCATATGCAATAAAGCAAGTCCAAGAACTGATTGGAATTTCTTGTGCCTTTGAGCAAGCCGTTAAGGTACCATTAAATGCCTTGACTTTCTTTCTTTTGCGTGGTAATGCTCTGTGGGACATACCCTGAGACATTCTCATGAACAAACATCTCAGCCTTCTCTTCATCTCCTCTCCTGAAAACGAAATCTATCTATAAAGCCACTTTTTGAAACTATATGAACTTGAAAGGCATCTTTCCATGAGACATAGGAATTTCAAATAGTAATTGTAAATCTGATCTATCCATATATCTGTGGACCTTCCTGAGATCTCTATGGTGATTGGTTCAGCTGCATTCTTATCCTTAATCATATTGATGACCAACTTTTTCTACCTAGTGTGTACTTGACAACCTTCTATGTGCAAAACAAGAAATTTAATATTTCCCATAGCAGTTCCTTTAAATTCGTTATCTCTAAGTACTTACAATATGGTTTCTTTTGCAGCGCCTATCAACGTCAGTTACAATGGTCACAAAGGGTGTTCTCAAAGACCACCTAGTTCTATTGGCTAATAGCATGACATGTGCAGGAAATCTGGTTGGTTTCAATGCTGGTGGAATAAAAGCCTTATCTCGATCGTTAAATGTGCAGATACCATTTACAGAAGCAACACTATTTGTAAGCCACAAAAATTTTCTTCTGTTCTGTACAACACTTCATTTTGACAACTTCTCCAGTGAGCTATCTTTTTAATCAGAGTCCTATATATTTATTTGTTTATTTATTTTTAATCTTTCTTAGACCCCAAGAAAATGCTTTGAGAGGGCTGCTGAAAAGTGCCATGTCGATTCTTTGTCAAGCATTGTGGCTTCTTGCTCCTGGGGGAAGCATGTGGCAGTTGGTACGGGATCTCGATTTGAAGTTCTCTTGAACACAAGAAATGTATGTTTTTTGCTTTAACACCTTTTAATATTTATTTGGTAGTCTTTAACAATAAAAAAAAATAATATTTGGTATTGGAGTGCTGTATATTGATTTTTGATTTGATTGTGTCATGCAACTGGTTGATAACTGCTTTTCACATACAACAATTTCTCTATTTATGTCTCGGTTCATTCATTAATTGGCCAAACGGAGTTCAATTAAATTACAAACCATTGCACTTTCTGGTAGACCAGGAGCCATTATGTTGAAATTGAAGTTTTAATTGCTGGATCTTCTATGGCCAGTAGATGCAAATTTGTGTTTCAAGCAGGTTGACTACATTTTACTTGGTTGGAAGTTCTGTAGTTATCATAAATGACTTTCTTGACCTGTACCATTAAGTTGAGCTCTGAACCTGCTACAACTAGCATGTGTGTTTTCTTCCATCACATCCTACCTACTTTATTGGTCTAGTGCACTTTAGTTCTTTTGTCTGATAAGCAACTGAATATTTATTCGTTGTAGTTGCATATTTTCTTGGTTAAGGGTCTAGACTGAGACTAACATGTGAAAGTCTTTTCTGTGCAAGGTTGAATGGAATATACCAGATGCACGTGATGTTTATAGCTTCCTGCACTTGCTGAGGAGCAGCTCTGCTCAAGAAGTTGAAGGTACCAGTTGTCTTGGTGCAGAAGTTGATGAACTAGAGGAAGACGAAGATATGGGATTATACTTGTCTCCCAATCGGGACTCTGGTTCTGATATGCCCACTTTTGAAGATAGAGCTGAATTTGATTATAATGAAAACTTAGATGAAGGAAAACCAAGTGGTTCTGCATGGGAGAAGGCCTCATCTGAGAGTGTAAAATCAGGTGGTAGCTGGGATATGGCTGGCAAAACCCAAAATGGTGCTGAAAAGGGTGTCAATCAGTCAGATTCCTGGTCTGCTTGGGGAAAAAAGGTTGATGAAACTGTGAGTAATCCTCATCAATCTGGGAATGGAGAGCAGCTAGGATCATGGTCTGCCTTGGGAGAAAAGGCCAAGGAAGCTGAAAGTAATCCTCAGCAATCTGGGGTTACAGAGCAGTCAGAATCATGGTCAGCATGGGGAAAAAAATCGGAAGGAGATGGTAAAATTGTGGAAAAAGGTGGTGGTTCTTGGGGTAAAAAGGTTGAGACTCACCAATCTGGGAAGGAAGAGGAGTCAGGATCTTTATCATCCTGGGGGAAAAAGGTGGAAACAGATGGTGCTTCTTCTTGGGGGAAAAAGGTGGAAACAGATGGTGCTTCTTCTTGGGGGAAAAAGGTGGAAAAAGATGGTGGTTCTTGGGGGAAAAAGGTTGAAACTGAGAATAGCCTTCAACTATCTGGCAAAGAAGAGCAGTCAGGATCTTGGTCCTCATGGGGAAAACAGGTGGAAAAAGATGGTGAGTCTTCTTGGGGGAAAAAGAGTGAGGAACCTGAGAATAACCTGCACCAGTCCGGGAATGGAGAGCAGTCAGGATCTTTGTCCTCATGGGGGAAGGTGGAAAAAGATGGTGGGTCTTGGGGTAAAAAGGCTGAGAGTCATCAATCTGGGAAGGGAGAGGAGTCAGGATCTTTATCCTCATGGGGAAAAAACGTGGAAACAGATGGTGGTTCTTCTTGGGGGAAAAAGGTGGATAAAGACTCTGGTACGTGGGGGAAAAAGGTGGATAGAGACTCTGGTTCTTGGGGGAAAAAGGAGGATAAAGATGGTGGTTCTTTGGGGAAGAAGGTTGAAACTGAAAATAGCCCTCAACTACCTGGGAATGAAGAGCAGTCAGGATCTTTCTCCTCATGGGGGAAAAAGGTGGAAAAAGATGGTGATTCTTCTTGGGGGAAAAAGGTGGATAAAGACTCTGGTACGTGGGGGAAAAGGGTGGATAAGGACTCTGGTTCTTGGGGGAAAAAGGAGGATAACGGTGGTGGTTCTTGGGGGAAAAAGATTGAAATTGAGAATAGCCCTCAACTATCTGGGAAAGAAGAGCAGTCAGGATCTTTGTCCTCGTGGGGGAAAAAGGTGGAAAAAGATGGTGGGTCTTCTTGGGGGAAAAAGGTTGATGAACCTGAGAATAATACGCACCATTCTGGGAGTGGAGAACAGTCAGGATCTTGGTCCTCATGGGGGAAGAAGGTGGAAAAAGATGGTGGTTCTTGGGACGGGCCTAAACAGTCAAATTCTGAGTCGTCTTGGGGAAAAGTTCCTAAAGGTGGTGGATTAGGTTCAGCGACTGCTGAAGGCAATAGAAGGCTTGATCAGTCAGCTAATGATTGGAGCTCTAGTATAAGTAGAGATGGGCAGTTCAATGAATCAACACGTGACGACTCTACAAAGAATGGTGGTTGGAATTCTTCAACTGTTGGTGGTTGGGACTCTCAGAAGGTTGGCGTTGAAGAGAGTGATAAGCAACCTCAATGGGGTCAGCGCAGACGTAATTCAAAAGGAGATTTTAAGGAAAATTCTCGAGGTTGGGCCTCTGCTAGTGGTGGAGAGTGGAAGAACAACCGGCCTGCAAGATCAGCTGATGACTCCAACAGAGGTGGACATTTTACAGCAACAAGGCAAAAGATGGATAATTTCACAGCAGAGGAACAAGAAATACTTTCAGATGTTGATCCTATTATGCTGAAAGTCAGAAAGATAATGCATGGGACAGGGTAAGTAGTATGCATCACTGAATTTACTGTATACATATTTGGTGATACTGCTACATGAAGAAAATATTAATTCCAGCAGAGAAATTGAGTTTTATTTCTCACTTAATTGCTGAAAACTGGCTACTACATGAGTTATAATTTGTTTGTGGTCTACATATTAAGTACTCAGCACCTACTGCTCTTAACCTAAAAAAGGAAAACAAGAACAAAGAAAGTACACAGCATCTATAGAATTGTGACAGACTTCAGTATTTGAACAATTCTTTCTGTCTGCAAATGTTTTGCCCACATTATATTTTCTGGGTTAGTTTCCTTAGTGTTAGTGAAAAACAAGGATCACTGCTTCCCTCGTTAGAGTCAAGTTTTGGGTTTACAGAAAAAAAGAGGTTGACAGATTTTTTTATAGGAAGAGAGAAAGGAAAAGAAAAAGGGAGGGGGGATGAGCAAAAGGTCGTTTGAATGAGATCAGTTCTAGTCATCTAGTGAGAGAGGAAAGATTAAAGTCATGAATAAAGAAAAAAGATCAATTTCCTTTCCATCCAAAAGTGGGGCAAAGCAGATAGAAATCACACCTTGTTTGGAACTTCTGTCAATGCCAAAAAAGACGTAGCATTACAAATAGACTAGGCGCATATTCAAGTTTTTACGAAAATTGATGTCCATTATTGGCCCTGCTATAATCAATAATGAAAAACTAGTAGTACTTCTTTTCCTTCCGCTCATTTCTGTTCTGGTTAGATGGTCTTTTTTCTCCCAACGGCCATAACATTTTCTGGTTACATTTTCTTTACGAAGGTATAATGATGGTGACCCATTATCTGCTGATGACCAGTCATATATTATCGACACTGTTCTCAATTACCATCCGGATAAAGCTGTCAAGATGGGAGCTGGTCTTGATTATATCACTGTAAGTGACACTTTTCTAATTTTTTTTAAAAATCTACAGCATTTTATAGTGCCTTTAAGTTATTTTCTTACTCTGGATCATATTCTACTCAGATTGTTAGTACCAAGGTTTTGAGCAATTTTCTTCACTTGTTAAAGTTCTTTAACTGTACAGCAAAGTGTGTGTCAAATATGTCAGGAAAGGGATTGTGTGAGCATATGATATAATTGTTTTCTGTGCAGCTTTTTTCAAGTTGTACATTAGTATTGATACCAGTGGTTGCCAGATCCTATGCCAATTGTTCGTATGATCATTTGTGATAGGATTGTATGTTTTTCAGCCAAGTGAATAATGCAAAGTCATTATATTGCTCATGTTTGCAGAATTTGCTGCCTTCAGTGCTGGAAGTTCTAACAATTGGTCTGAAGAGACCGAGAACCTTGAGTTAGCTATGCCTTTAGAATTAAGTTTTTTTCGTGGTTGCCATTAGACTTGAGCTTTTGGTTAGTCAGTACTTGCTCGAGTAACTTTTGATAATCCTTATGTTCTACTTATTCAATTTGACTCTTCCCACTTTTCATTATTGGAGAACTTCTCTTCAAGGAAAAGTTACCTGTTTCAAAAAATAAAAGGAGCTTCTCTTCAAGGATTCAAATTCATGGAAGTAAATCATTTCATCAATCTATTCAACTTTTAGCAGTCAAAGTTGCAATAGTCAGAGTGTGGAAGGCACCAAGTAGTTAATAAAAAGCTATCTTCAGAGAACTAGTAAAGCAAACAATTTAGGGGATGTAGAAAAGACAGACTTGGATGCTGAAAATACTCTAGCAAAAAATACATTGGGACCCTCTTTCTCTCGTTTTGATCGATCTTTTTTTGTCTTAAACAGCGCTCTCACCGAATGCTACGTTCTAACATTTTCACCTTTAAATTCTTTCCTCTTGAAATGGATGGAATATTTTTTATGATTTTGGGGTTGGTGGGAGTTGCAAGTAAGTCCTACACGAAACTGAAATTTCTAACTTATCACATAGAGATCTTCTGAGTTTTTGAGGACGACGACGACGACAACAACAACAACAACATACCCAATGAAATCCCACAAGTGGGGTATGGGGAGGGTAGGATGTACGCAGACCTTACCACTACCTCATGGAGATAGAGAGTCTGTTTCCGAAAAACCCCTGGCTCAAAAGTCACAGTCCCAAGTAAGAGAGAAAAACAATATATATAGCATAATGGCAAACAACGAAAAGTAATGCAAATTTTACAAGAGAAGAACAATAACGATAACAAAGTAATGTGATAATTAAATGCAATAACAACAAAACTATAAAGGCACGCCTAGACCTATGCCCACCCTAAACCGACACACGACAAGACACCATTCTATCCCTACTAGCCTTCTACCCTAATCCGCGACCTCTACTCCTTTCTATCTAAGGTCATGTCCTCGGTGATATGGAGTAGTGCCATATCTTGTCTAATCACCTCTATCCAATACTTTTTCGGTCTAACCCTACCCCTCCGCATAACCCCCAAATCCAACCGCTCGCACCTCCTAACTAGGGCGTCGACACCCCTCCTCCGTGGAAGACACTGAATATTATATATATCATTAGCCCAAAGTCAGTGCTAGATGCCGTATGTACAAACCCATTAAAAGAAAAGGAAGCTGCGTATAATCTTCTGAACAGAATGTCTTTATCCTCAATACATCTTGAATTTCTTTCCTTCCATATAATCCACCGTTTGCAAGCAGGAATTATTTTCCACCTCTTCTTCTTTGACATGATGCTGCCCAGACTATTCCAAAAGGCCAACAGCGCCCTAGTTGATCTTGACACTGTCCATTTGATTCCTTTCATGTTTAGAAATAGCTTGCACAGGTGATGACTGATTTCACAATGCAAAAAAAGGACTGTTGTTCTCTGACTCCTTCCCACATAAATTGCATCTTGAGCATAAAAATAATAAGGTGTAGCACAGGTAGGGGTCGAACCTATGCCTTTCTGCTTAGTAAACAGACGCTCAATCCACTGAGCTACAGGCGGTTTGCTAGAGATCTTCTGAGCTTTCCCATCCCAACCGGTGAAAAAGGAGATCATCATAATCTAGGAACTTCGAACTGTTAGGTCTGATATGCAAAGTCAATGAGCATATTTTGCATCTTAGGTTATTGTTCTGTTTTATTCTTTTCTAAGAACTATTGCATGTGTGTGTACCCACATTACACATTATGTCCTTCGTGGATCTAGTCTAGCCCAAGTTCCTCCTCCTGGTATGAAACTTTTTTTCTGGAGGACTGGTCTCATTCGCTAAAGAAAATGATTGTCGTCATTGCGTTCAGATTTAGATGGTTACTTCTTTGCTTCTTCCTTTTACTCCCCAGGTCAAATGCACTGGTCCCTACTTGCCCAGTGCTCCCCTGCTATGTCATTTGCTTCTAATGGAACAGTTTATTCCATTGAAATTTCAGTGGAAGTGTTTAATCACATTATCTTCTGCATCTATGGGAACTTAATTTTTAATCTTGTTGCTAGCATGATCTTAGTTGTGTTTTTATCTTACACGTGCCAAAGTTACTGATAGCATTTTATAACTTTTAGGTTTCAGTTTCTATGACCTAAGATTTAATCTGTGTAAACAGGTTAGCAAACATACAAACTTCCAGGATACCAGATGCTTCTATGTCGTCTCTACTGATGGTGCCAAGCAAGATTTCTCCACCCGGAAATGTCTGGAGAACTTGGTCAGATCAAAATATCCTGATAAGGCTGAGACTTTCAATGAAAAGTACTTCAAGAAGCTTCCACCTCGTGTCCCTAAGATTGCTTCTCCAGCACCAGCACCAGCACCGTCACCAGCACCAGCACCAGCACCGTCCGTTGGTTGATCTTCTCCTTAGTTTGGATAGTTGTATAGTTAACGTGTCCGCCTTGTGTTAACTGATGGTAAAACAACGAGCTAAACGAAATGTGCATGTTGACAAATTGGCAGTTAGAAAGTTTGTTGTGTATATAGTTTAGTCCTTAACTTTATAGAATTTTCAATGAAGTCCCTTTCATCGCTGTTTGGCAACGGAGGCTTAGCCTAGAACCTTTGTAATCCACCTCTACTGGCATTGATGAATGATTGATAACTTCCATCTCTCTCTATTTTGTTACTATTTCCATTTCAGTGTCTTCTTCCTCATTTGATTTTCAATTGTTTGCTTCTTTTCCTTTGGTTAGTTGAAGGGAGGGAGGGAGGAAATAATACAACTAACACTTACCTTTCCCAGCTCTCAGAAATGGAGTGAACCCCTCACTTTATTATTTTTCTGAATGAACAACCCATCATGTATGAGATGGTCCAGATTAAGTTACAGAGGCTTTGATGGTGTAATAGTTGATTTATTTTTCTATAATTTTTCTTGCTACTTTTCTATGTTCGATTATTGCAATTTAGATTGTTCAAATATGATTAGAGGACAAGCAAATTGGAACTAAGGAGATAATTCCTTACAATTTAGCTCAATTTTTTTTTCCAATTTTTTACTCTGCTGCCAAAAACGTTCTGTATATTTCCTATAAGTAAAGACAGAGACTTTACTGACGGGAAAAAATCTTCAATAGTTGAGAAAAGCAAAGAAAACAAACTAACCAAGATTTTCTTTCCAATTAATTCCGAGGTTTCGATTGCTTACTTTTGGACTAAAAATGTCCATTTTTAATAAACATGAAGGACTTTTGTGTTCATAGTAATAAATAGAGGACCAACATAAACCTGACCTGATACATAAGGTCTATTTTTGCTTCCTTCTCTTTAGAAAAAAGAAAGAAAGAAGAAACACTAGCTCCCAAAAAAAGAGGCTTAATACATAGTTAATCATTAAATTTGTATGGATATTTAATTTAGACAATTGATTTAAGTCATGATTCAATTGAACATCTAATCAGGTGTTTCAGTTTGATATTTTTAATTTAAATTATGATTTTTTTTATGTTTATTCTCATTTTTCTATTAAATAAGTAAGTCAATTACCTAAAATATAAGTCTATTACATAAAATATATCATGTCCTTTAATTATACAGTAATCACCTTAATAAATTATAAAATATGTATTTTTTATTTGAGATTGATGCATATAATTAATGAAAATGATATGATTACCTTAAGTTAACTGAGGAATGAAATTATTTCCAATAAGTTTAAGTGATTGATTATGACATGTATTAAGCCAAAAAAAGATTTGTTTTATAGTGTTGAAGGAGAAAAGCATGGTGGGCGCCGTCATAGCAGATATTTCTCCTACCTGGATATTATTTTCTCGCTAAAGGGGATATGAAAAATTCATTCTAGAAGAAGACTCGTAACAGAGAAAGTGGGAAGCTATGAGTAGTTTGGCTTGTCAATGGCTTTGTGGAGCCTATGCTTATCCTTCTGGAAGATTTTTCAATTTCTCATCTTCCAGCACTAGCACCTCCTCTCTTTCTGGCTTCATGATATATTGCAGTAATTCTCAATTTACACCTCGAGGTCCGGGGCCAGGTCCGGGATCGTCGAAAAATGATCTCAAATTTGTTCTTCATGATGCTCTCGATGCGTTTGGTGTCAATACTACTCATGCCCGTGTATGTCTGCTGTTGCTTTAGATCAATTTTCCATTAGATTCAGATTTTGTTTGATTTAGTTGGTCTCATATGAATGCTTAACAGATAGCGAGAGAAGGATTCTGCTCACAAATTCGAAAATTATCAAATATTGAGAGAGAAACGAGTATTTGCATAAATAGAGGGGTTGATTTAGGAAAAGCCGCTCTTCATATAGCAGCTGAGGATGATTCCCTCGTTTCACACTCCTCTGTTCCGCTTCCTGTTGATGATTTCTTGGATAGATTGGATCATCTTTCAATGGGATACTGCTCGCGATATAGCTCTTCTTTTGCATCCTCTCCGGAACACTTCATTCACTGTTTAGAAAAGTACCTGTACGTTAATAAGGTAAAAAAGTTCATTTGATTTCTATCATGTTGCTTCGAATCGAGTTAATCTGTTTTAGTTATTTGTTAAGCTCCCTGTGTCTGTTTGGAAATGAATGCTTATTGATCAATTATAAACTGCTTCACCGCCTTATATTGTATTTTTGATATGAAGAAAGAAACTTACATGCTCCATTAGACTTGAGAGTTTGGAACTTAAAAGTATTAATAGTTTAATTTATGAGTTTTTAAGAGAAGGAGATGTGCTATTGCATCATTGAACGGTATCATCAAGTGGGATATCAATAGAGTTTTATTTAGCGCAAGAAGCATGGCACTTGACAGTTTTTTTCCAATCTTGTAGAAAATTACTACTTCAACATAGTGTGCCGGACTGCCGTGAATGACCATTATTACTGAGTTTTGTGAATGTCATTTACAGAAGTGATACAAGACCCAATTCATCACTTGGATGTTTCTTATAAGAGAGGTGAGGAGTAAGAAGTTAGTTGGAGTTGCAAGCAATATTCAATTGAAATTGCACATATCAATTGTGATCTTTGTCTGAACCTTATCTGGTTGAATTTGATACTAGGTTCACCTTTCACCCTTTCCCATTATTATATAAAGCTGGAAAGGTGGACCATTTGTGAAATACTTCAAAAATTGAAAGATGGCTCTCCTGGGGAATCACCTTCTTTTCCCACTATTTGCTTTCAGTCAATGGGAAGGGAATATATATACCCCAAACTAGAAGACATACATAGTGGGAAAAGTTACAGCTAGACGAAGGGAGGATGTAATTTTCATCAAGAATGGGGAGCTTTTATTTTTTTTGCATTTTACTTGATAAAGTCATGCAGAAGAATCCTACCGGGATCAAGATACAAATAACTTGTCTATGCCATTCAACTAGATAAGACTGCAAAATGGTTACGTGCTAAAGAAGTTCCATTTTCATGACTGTCGCATAAGTATTATTTGATCTGATTGTGGCGCAATATTACATAAGGGCAACATGAACTTGATTGTTTTTTTAATTGTGTTATCGGAAACCTGTAGAATATTTCAACTAGATACTGTATTTGCTTGCTTGCATGTTTTTCCTTATTTTTTCGTTAGGAGATATTGTTTAATTGATTGAAATTTATCGTTGGCTGTACTTCCTCTGTTAATTGACATTATCTTTCAAAATCCTGATATGGTTCAATTCACAGGGTTTCCGAAGGACTGGTGTGACAAATCAATCAGAGCCGCGTGCTCTTTATCTTCACTCAGTAGGCCCCTTTCTCTCTTCTATTTACTGTGTATACAAACTATAGCCTTCATGTTAAACTAACAATTTTTGCTTTACTTCAGGTTTTAACACATCGCTGTGGTTCTGCTTCACTACTTTCCCTTTTATACTCGGAGATATTGAAGATGCTGCGCTTGTGGGGATTTTTAAGTTTTGATATTGAAGTTTTCTTCCCTCGTGATTTTTCGAGCTCTCCTCGGGGCTACTGCAAACAAAAAACTAAAGAATCTGATCAACCACATGTCATGACTACGCAATCATTGCTAGAAGAGGTAAATTTCCCTGAAGAATGTGATTGAATGTACTTCCGTATGATTTTCGGAGAGAGTCCCTCTTTCCACTGGCTTGACCGGGCGGGGTGAACTGGTAAAGGGAAACACAATTTTTCAAAGCTAATGTCTTTCAATGACTTATCATTTTATTAAATGTGTGTTCTAATGTATCCAAAGAATTTTGTTACCTTTTATATGAGGAAGAGGAGAAGTTTCAAAGCTGTTTATGGTTTTCTAATTCACTTCAGTTAATTTTTTTCATTAGAGATGGTAATCGTTCCATATATAAATTCAACAACTTTATTATATAGTTATTTGACCTGATTGTGTAACTGAATGAAAGAGGTAGATATCGCTTTTACTGTATCATACCGTTATTAGCTGAGTGATCTTTTGGTTGCTTTGCTTTTTTGCCACTGGCACCTTTTTCTGGGGCCCGTTTGGGACAGTTAATTTACGTACGAAAGGGGTTTACTGCTACGGTTCATTCCGTTTCCAGAATCTAAGAGGATATTCTGAAGAGAAACCTTCTAAAGCTACTTTTGGACAATATAGCTAATCTTTATTTTCACAATGTGCCTTCAATGTAGTTACATTTTCTTGCTGTCATATTTCGAAAAGCTTTCCATCTAATTGTCAACAACAACAACAACATACCCAGTGTATTCCCACAGAGTGAGGTCTGGGGAGGGCAGAGTGTATGCAGACCTTTCAGACCTTAGAGGTGAGGTAGAGAGGCTGTTTCCAATAGACCTAAAATTGGATGTGCTTCAATTTGTTTAGTTCTTCTTATATTTGCTCCATGTCCGTATACAGATGCTGAAAGATTTGAAGGATGCTTTCTGGCCATTTCAGCTTGATCGTACTAAGAGTCCTTTCCTGAGAGCAGCACGAGCTGCCAACTGTTTGGAAATTAACAACGATTCCGACGAAAGGTGTTTCAGCAGTTGTGAAATCCATCCCTAAATTCCCTTCTTATACTATAAGACTACACTTGTTTGCCCATATTTTTCTATCATTTTTTGATTTTGCAACCCATCCTTCTTATATCATTTTTCCATGCAGTGCATTCGAGCTTGCATCTGTCAAGGCTGCTCTGCATCGGCTAGAGCGTGGTGTTTGGACCAGTGTTCGTTTTGGGGACATGAGACGTGCACTCTCTGGTATGTGCATTCAAGTTTTTCCCTCTTTCCCATGAAAAGTAGTGTTATATTTTTAAGAATTATTATCGGCTCCATTAAGGCATAACCATTGTATGTTTCAACTTTGATAAGTAATAATTGTACATTTGGGGTGTGTTCTGAACGAAGGGAAATGTTTTCTAGGAAAATAAGTGAGTTTCTTACTTATTTTCTTGTGTTAGGTATGTAAGCAAAAAATATTACCCCAAAAACATTTGTATATAATATTGATAAAAAATATGGGAGGTGGGGTGGTGGGGCTGGAGTTGAAAATGAGGTGTGTTGGAGGGAGGGGAGGATACAATCAATGTGGAATGTCACTTGTAGAATTTGTTTTCCAAAAATTTTGGCCAATTGAACATGTGAAAATTGAAAATGTTTTCCTCCATACGGAACATACCCTTGATGACACTCCAATAAATCTAGCCATTCATATTATCTTTGTAAATTTCTATAGCAGTGATTGTTTGGATTCTGTAGATACGAGGAGTGAGTTTTTCAAGAACATGTTTGTTGCTAAAATAAGGCAGTTTAGTACGTTCTGTCAATAGTTACTATTGGAATTTCTTAGTTTTTTGTTGCTGTACTGATTTCTAACTGATAGATAGAATGGGCATACAGTAGTTAGGAGTAGGTTCAAATGTACTTTGTGTGCCATATTTGGCTGCACAATATCAAGAGAAGGTATGCTAATCGTTGTTTTTCCTTAAAATAAAATCTATTGTTTGGAGAGTAGGCTGTACCTGAAGTAAACAGGAAATACTGGCAAATTACACAAGAAAACCTATAACCAGAGCCTTCCAAATGTGTTGCAACTTGCAAGTCTACCAGTGTCACTCCAAAAATAACATTGTTCTAGGACCACATGCCATGCCAAGCGAAGCAAACATTTTTCCTGAAGTAGTCATGCATTTCCTTTGAACTAAACAAACCACATTATAGCCAAAAGAGTATGATGTTGTAAAAATATTCCTGCATTTACCAGTCTCAAAAATAATAATAATCATATACCTGCATTTCTCTTCCCTCACTCTGTTACCAGGGTTTGTCCCGGCCTCGGGTGTGACATGTATTCTGGTATTTCCACCGTTTATTGGCGGTGACATGAGCATGCCATCAGTCTTTTCAAGTGACTTCTGAGTAGTGCATTAGTTTAAATAGGAAGCATACAATTGCTTCATATGATACTCCAAACAAGAAGCATACAATTGCTTCATATGATACTCCAAACAATCTCTTCTGCAATCCTAAGTAAACGAGCAATGCAAAAGGATATGAACATAATTTTCATCAATATCACTGCACATGCAAACAATAGCTGAGAGAACCATTCTTTTGTAATAGAACCTGCAAGTCTGAAGTCATTGTGTTGAGTTCCTTAGTTCTTAGAAATTGAGGATGTGAAAACCTTCTTTGAGGAACTTTAGTTTTCCATATAGAATAATCTAAAGGGAAAGAGGGTCTAAGGTTTTGAACGTCCCTACAAGAAGTAGAACAAGAGCTTGCATACCCAGAAATGCATAGCTAGTTGGCAACACAGAAGGAGGTTGTTCACGTCTTTGCCTGAATTTTTGTACATAAAAGACCAACATAACTAATTCTTCTTTTGCTCAAGTTTTTAGCTGTCAGGATCACTTCTCCAACATTTTCCATGATTCCATATTTTTCCGCTATCACCTCCCTTCACAGTGCATGCTCATCTGTCAAATTCCACATTGCATTATTGAAGGTATCTTTAGGTCAGATTCCTGCTGTCAATTTCTTCTTCATGACTCCAGTGGAGCAGGCTTCATCCTAATCTCTGACGATGATTATTTTGGACTTATACTGCTCTAAAAGGATGCATACCATGAGCGTTGAGAACCGTCTTGTTTCAAAACTTACTGAAAAAGAAAGAAACTTTGATTCTGTTTAATGAGTGATATTCTTAGGTAATTCAGCTCATTTGTATTTCGATCCCACCTGACCTATAAAATTGAATGACTATGTTAGAAAAGAAACATCAGAGTTTTTTTGACGAGAACTACAGATGAACTTTCATCAATGGAACTTTTCCGGCATGGAAAAGTCACCCACTTTTTTTTGTATGTTGTTTCTTCTAAAAAGGGTGGTTGGAGGGGGTATTATGATCGCCTTCGACATTGTATCTTAGGAAGCATTATGGTCCATAAATAGGCTGGAAGACGATTACTTCTTCCTGAACTTCTATGTTTCACTTCCATTTTAATATTTCTGCTGATAAGAAATTATGGTGAACTGATCGGAAACCAAATCCAGCCTCTTTTTTTTATGGTTAAAATGTTTTTCCAAACTAATCTAAAGAGCTGGGGATGTTTAGATTCCTCCGTCAAAGTGATAAAAATGGTTCCCAATTCAGTTTGAAGTTCTAACGTGTTTTTCTTCTGATATTCAAAAGCCTTTTTATTACTAAGCTGTCTTGCTGTCAGAGTTTTACAATTAATCTGGTCTATCTTTGCCTGTTATGATCATTATTCTCTTTGCAGCATGTGAACGTCTTATCCTCTTGCAAACTGATCCAAAGGAATTGAGGGATTATGGCGCTCTACTCTACCATTGTGGATTTTATAAGGAAGCGCTCAAGTACCTCACAGCATACCAGGATGGGCAGGTAGTTTTCCTCTGCTTAGGTGACTTGTGTTGTTCTGTCTTCATTTTTATCATTGCCTAACTTTTGCAAAATTGCATAATGCAGAAGGAATCGCTTGGTTTGATTGATAATGTGGAGGAACAAGAAGCTATGGAGAAATTAATGATTCGCCTTAACCTTATCTTGATGGAGGAAGGTTGGTCTCTCCCCACAGATAACAAAAGTTTCCTGCGCAACAATTCCGAGCCCTGGTAATGCTTGTAACACTTCATTCGATAAGCAGGTTCGGGTATATTTTAAGTACGGACAAGTGGAATCTGCCCCTCCGAAGGATCTAAAATATGACAGATCCTCTGTAGGAAACTGTATACAAGGAACTAATGTATCAAAGAATAGGTTAAATGTAACACAAAATTCAGTGTTATGTGTATAGGATAATGCTATAGTCCTGTAACCCATGAAAATATGATTAACGATTCCAATTAACCAATGGAATAATTAAATGCTTCATTGCATAATATGTTTGTAATGATAAAAAATCAAGCAGAAATTTCGTTAGCTCTTCTTTAATTGTTCCGACTTCTGAGAATAAATGGAGTATACAGAATCGTATCTCTCCTTTAAGGGGTCGTGTCACCTAACTCTAACACCTTGTTTGGATGGTTGTTACCCGTGGTATTGTATTGTATTGTTTCTTTAAATACAGTGTTTGTTTTTATTGTTACTTAAATTCTATTGTATCGTATCGTTTAAATCCATCGTTAGGTAACAACGAAAAAAAACATTTTATGTAACGACCGATTTGGTGTGATCGCGTCGTTATCTTAATATTTTTTTCTCATTTTGTCTTTATTTTTTATTTAATAATTATATTTTATCTTTTACCCTACCTTTTCATAGAAGTTCTACCTCGTACCCTATATTTTTTGTAAGTTTAATCATTCAAATCATGAATGTGGGGGCATTATGTAACGATGGAGAACGATACAATCTTTTCAAACATCGTATTTATTAAAACAATACAGTACGATATAATACAACACAATACAATATAATATGATACATTATAAAATAATATAATACGTAACAACCAGTCAACCACACAAATAAAGTGCAAGGCCTCGTTTGGTATAACGGGTAAGGTGAGTTAATCCCGAGATAAAGTTTGAGTATCCTTCTTTGATAGTCCTCTTTTACTTACTTTCTTTCTTTTTTATTGGCCGTGGCAATTTTTAGGATTTATATATAGCTGTCAAAATTTTAGGAATTAAGATAACAAACAAACATCTTTGTTCCAATTTCTTGAGAGATCGAGCTTGTCGCCAGTACTATTTACTGGAGCACATGCGAGCAATTAAGACTTGCAAGCAAACTTTATATCAAATCACTATAATTTCCAATATTCAATTATTATAAAGAGTAGAGGAAAATTCACAACAGATTTGAGATACGTATCTGATTTTTGTACGAATTACAGTTTTTTTTTTAAAAAAATAATTAAAAAAAAATCTCTAATGTATTTATTTAGTTGTAGATTTACATTGCTTTTCTTTTAATCACTATGTTTTCTTTATTTTTTTTTTATTTTTTTACTTGGGTTTGATACACTTGAGCCGATAATCTTTCGAAAACAACCTCTCTACCTCTACAAGGTAATGATATGGTTTGCGTACATTCCACCCTCCCCAGCCATACTTTGTGAAATTTCACCGAATATATTATTATATTTTTTTAGTTGAAAAAAATTCTCAAAATTTAAAAGAAAAACAATATTCCCCTACTTCAAGACTTTTTCTCTTGAAGTTTGTGGTAGATTGCTTTAAGGTTGGATTAATCCGGCATCGTGTTAGAAAATTTTACTTTAAAGATAAAACACTCACCGCCAAAGATCCTCTATTTTTAGGGTTTAAAACCAACACCTCTATACCGTACCACAACCTTTAGTGGTCCTCCACTTCAAGATTTGCAAACTTTGTATTCATGTTTTGATTTTTTTAATTTTTCTTCTTGGCAAGGTTTAGTCAACTTTTTTCTTTAAGAGACAACTTTTCCTAACATATCAAATTGATAATATGAAAGTTCAATGCAACCCACTCTCCCACTGCTCCATAGCTATATGGCGTGCACACATGTTCCTTGAATCAGTATTTTATAAACCAATATAATAAAGTTTCAAACTTGGAAGTCGACCAATTTCTCCTTAGTTAAGACTACCATTTTCTATTCAAAATCTTGCAACAGATAATCTGTTATATTCATTTTCTTAAGACTTTATTGACAACAAAGTAAGTCGAGTCTGTCAGACTAATTTAAAAACTCATTCAATGGATTGCTCTTAATCTTATCATTCTTTTGCTGCCACGTAAGAGAGCGGTCCCCAAGCTAAGGAAAAATAAGATGCACAAGCAAGTTCATTTGTGCATCCCTCTATAGTTAACAACAAGGATCTTTCCCTAATCTTAATATGCCCTCGAGATGAAGAGTGTGTTTTTGATCTTGATCTTACAGTTGCAATCAAGAAAGTGGAAAAAGGCTCGTACGTAACTTCCTTTGAACTACTACTATATAATTGTATCAAAAAATTTCATCCTCCATTACTCTAAGTAGAGTCCCATGGAGTTGACTGCACTGTCTTTCAGATGCTTGGGTCAATCAGGCAGTGGTGGAGAGCTTATATGGAGACCAGACCAGAGGGGTCTCCTCCTTTGACTTAGGAACAGTTTTCTCAAGTTTTCCTAGAGAAGTTCGTGAAACCAGCATAGCTCATACACAAGTATGCTAGCATGAGGCCCTGACCCGATAGATGAAGATTGGATGGTTAGATTTGTGTTACAAATATTGTAGAGAAGTAGTATAACATTTTTCCCAAATTAAAGAGACTTGCAAGTTCCTCGTTTTCCCCTTTGATGCACTATACATGTTTATTCCATAAGTAGATTTCCAGAGACTCATCACTCTGGATCAAAAAATTGGTTTGCAAGAAAAATCCACCCTACCTCAGCTTCACCCTTCTATTTTCATGTACAATTGGGTCAGGCAGGCTTAAAAATTACATGGCTGGACATTTACTCACAAAACTAATCTATGCCTTTCTGAGTTATGGATTATATGCCTGTAACTATATAGAAAATAAAGGAAAAGGAAAGTTCAGTGGCCTTCTTTTCCCATGGCTGCCTGTCTTGATGAGGCACATAGCCAGAACCGCTCGTTCCAGGAGCAAGTGTCCAAGCTTTCATGACCATATAGTTCTCATTACTGTTGTGTGGTTAGCATGGTTACCTCAGCGAATACCGTGGAAGGCCAACTAGCTGGGAGTGAAAAACCCTGTGTCATGATTTTCTGAAATTTCAGGTGTCTTCTGCAAAAACTTTTAATATGAAGTCCCGAAAACGTTTTGAGTACTGCTTGGGATCAACTGCGGAGATTGAGGTTGGATCATATTGGAATGCTTTATATGCATGTTCCAGCTTCTTGCTTATGTCATAATTCTGTAGTATATCGATTATACCAAAGAATAAGATGACATCATAATACTGCCCTGTGGGCTCTCCCACTAGCTGTGCCTCGAAATCGCTTCTTCTCATTGTTAATTCAGCCTTTGCTGGCATGTTGATACCCAATCTAATGGAAGCCCACCTGCCAACACTCAAGGGAGAAAAATAGGTTGTCCAGTCAAAATCCATTCAAGTTAGCAGAAAAAAATGACACATGATATCCTCATGAATGTGGTTTACCCCGAAGGATCAAAGAGAAGATCCATGTCAGCCCTGGAAATTTGAGGAGTTGATACATCACCACTTTGGTCTGCATTAGCTGAAACAAAAGAAGAAATGAAAATCCTTCTTCATATAGCATTCCAAGAAGAAACGAGTGTGGAGAGACATGTATACCAGTAGGAGTCCGAACTCCAGAATTACGCGTCTCAGTTGTGACTGGTTCACCGGAACCTGAAACTTCTCGAAAGTGAACTCCAACCAAAAGACTGTAGTCCATGATTCTCTCCTGTTCAAGGAAATCACAGTCGCGGTCCACTTGCCTGTGCAATAGAAAGTTCAGCATACTTTGAAAAAGGAGCAAAACTGAAGGTAAAATTTGGAGTGCAGTTTTACACTGGCTTAGGCTACAAAGGCTACATGTCTTTGACTATACTGAGCTTTTTAACGTTGGAACACCAAGCATAAAGCTGTACTGGGAGATTCACGCATGTGATATCATCATTGTAGCAAAAATCATGCTTTTAAATAACAGAGAAAGCGGGAAAAAAGAACTCACCTGCAGAACTCTTGGAACCAAACTTTCTGCAGCCTGAATAAGAAATTGAGATCCAGGTCCTTGAGGGTAGTAGTGGAGTCAATTTGGGATTCAGATTTCTCAGTGACACGGCCATGGGAAGAACCTTTCAAGTCAAAACGTCTGTGAATGGCATACTCAGTACAGAACAAGTTCCCCATTATGACAAAGCGAACCTGCTCATCAGTTGTTATCAAGGGGAAATCGATTTAAAAAAAAGGACAGACATACTCGATGCAACAAAAGCATGAACTTGTCAAATACTGTACTAGAAGACATTGTTCTAGTTGTCTAATATACCTTCTTCTGAGCAGGTCCAGTCATCTTCACACAATGAAGGCCAAAA
This sequence comes from Solanum dulcamara, assembly GCF_947179165.1. Classification (NCBI taxonomy): domain Eukaryota; kingdom Viridiplantae; phylum Streptophyta; class Magnoliopsida; order Solanales; family Solanaceae; genus Solanum; species Solanum dulcamara. The sequence goes on along the minus strand of NC_077240.1, from coordinate 13,670,035 downwards.
AATTTAGTAACTAGAGTGTTCTCAAATGCTCGAACATGATTGTAATAAGCTGGAAGCATTCCTAAAAGAACCTGCAGTTGTGTGAATGAAGCCCCATTAAATTGTATAAATGTTTGCGTAAACTGTGAAAATATGTGATATGATTCCACCATGTTTCGCAAAAGTTTATTGGCTAGATTGATTACTTGAAAGACATCAAGTGGAAAGGCTTATCAATGATACTGAGCAAGTAATATATATTATGTCTGGAGAGAAGAACCGTAGATTGTCCCAGGTAGTACATAAATCTTTGATTATAGGTAAATTGGGAAATTTTAGTTTCATATTCTATAAAAGTATTCAGTATAAAGGTGAAAGGAGAAAAAGATTCAGACTGCAAAGGTTTTTATGCAAACAATCAACAAGCAGAATTGTAACTTACTTTTACTTCTGCCTTCTTTAAGGTCTTTATCATGTACTTGTCATCATTGGTCAAGTAAAAAAAGCTTCCACTTTTTCCCGGGGATGAGAGCTCTCGAAGTGCATCATTTCCACATATAGATATCATGTAATCAGCTGGATCCACTTTAAACAGTTTCCTAAGGGTCCTGAAAACATAGCTATATTTTCAGACTAAGTTCAACTGATGTTAGTATGCTGAAATGTTCTCAACACTATTCTGATCTATGAATTAATAAAGGAGTGAGTTTAGATGTCTCAATAAAGGTGCATGTGCACTACAATTGAACTGCAATGTTTGCACCATGTACCAGCAACAACCGATTAAGCTGAGCAGTATTCAAACTCCGCTTCAGTTATGCATTTGAATTAACACATATGGGGCATTTAAAATAGTCCATTTATTTCAGAGTTTAGTGTATCAACTCTACCTGAAAACTAATGGGCAGTAATCCTTCCATTTGAACTCACACGACTGGTGTGGAGGAGTATGCTTGGATCCTTCTGTAGGAAACTTTGTCCATATCTTTTCTTTCGTGTCAAAAGCTGTAGCTCTAAGATCAAGGGATGTAGCTGGAGCAGGCCTTCCTACAGAATGTCTGTGATGGCACCATAAATGAGCTACAAGCAGCAAGATATTGAAAAGGATATAAAGATCTAAAAGCACTGCAAGTTGTCCTTAGATATATATGGAAAGACTCCTTGCTACCAATATAATGTAAGGTAAAGATCCAAAAAAGGAATTCGTGTGTATAATAGTTTAAAACCATCAATAGAGATTTAACCAACTTGATCTTTTATTCCTTATGATCTATATAAGCAAAATAAACAGGTGGGCTTCTAACACACTTTAAGTTCTTTTATTTCTACCTCCACTAGATTTAGCAACTAAGGATAGAAAGAGGAGGGGAGAAAGTGTTTCCACTTCTTCTGTGTCAAAGATTATATGCTGTATTTTCCCAAATATAATGAAGATAGGATTAAGAGCCACAAGAAAAAGACAAGAACAACAGTGGTTGGTTATCAATAAAATCAACAACTTCAGACAAAAAAGATTTATTCAATTCAAATGGATACCTTATTCCCAGCTGCAAATTAAGCATGAGGTCATAGTTTTTATGCCCTTTCGATATTGTTGTTCCTGGCTTCTTGTTTGGTTGAATTTTGATGCAATGTGGTTGAAATCCTCTTGAATTATCTACCTCATCAGTTTGAATGCTTCTCGATTCTTCACTTGACTCTCTTGGTTGTTCTGAATATACACTATTTGAACCTGCATCAGTTTCTGACCCCCAACAGTAGCCATCTCCATTGCTTAACCTCCCATCCACAGAATTTCGTTTAGGCCTTGCATTATTTGCTTTTGGAGTCTTTGCTATTGGCAACTTCTGCAGAAATTCCCCTTCACATGGCCAAGTAGCCATCTTTTGTGAAGGGTACACTGATATTCTTTCACCTGGACTAATCAGACATCCTAGTAGATCATTTGAATACACATCCTGAGGATCCCAATCGAAAGTACCTGTTCGTGAACTTGAAGGATAATAAGTCCCACTCTGCTCCCTAGAATCCTTACTCCAAATACCAACATAAAAACTCCCATCTGCCCATCGAAACGTGCCATTCCCTTTAGGAAATCCATCTTCCCAAGAACCATCATACCTATTCCCACTAGCCCAAATCATTGTACCATTACCATTCATCTTCCCATTTCTCCACTGTCCAATATATTGATTCCCATTGATCCATTGATATCTCCCTTGCCCATCTGGCTGCCCACGACGCCAATCTCCTTCATAATGATCTCCATTCACATAATCCCTTGTTCCTTTACCATGTTTCATATTGATCACCCAAGAACCTCTATACGTATCATTCGAGTACCCTGTATAAGTCCCTTCACCATCCATATAACCATTCTTGAACTTGCCTTCATAGGTTGCACCAGAAGGCCAACTGAACTTTCCCTTTCCCATTGTCTTCCCTTTAACCCAATCACCAACATACATACAACCATCTGACCACAAATACTTCCCCTGGCCATTGGGGCAATTATCGCTCCATTTCCCCGTATATATATCCCCATTGTTCAATATTTTCTCTGCATAATAAACCTCACCAGGGGCATCAAGGTCATCATCAACATGTGCCACTGACATTGTTGCAAAAATGATGTTTTTGGCTCTTTTCTTTGCAGTTGCTTTCTTTACTGTGAACTCCCTACAGGCCTTCAAAATGCCACTAAATTCTTTGCTCATCTCTCAACAATAATCCCTTTTTTTTAATTCTCCTTTCCTTTCCCTTTTGAATACACCAATAAACCCCTTCCTTCCTCCTTATCCCAAATCAATCTTCATTTGAATCACCAATGTGAGCTTCACATGAACATCAACAATCATTTCTATAACTACCCAAGATCAAAAAACACAAAAAAATCCAATCTTTGTTGTTATATTATGTTTTAGGCTCATTTCTTGAGAAGGGTCTGGAATTTCTTTGGTTTCTGATATGCCAAATTGATAGGGTAGCTGCTGTGTTGGAAAAAATAAAAAAAGAGGGTGGGTTTGCAAATTAACATGAACAATAAGAAACAATTTTTTCTCTTTGTTTCTTAGATGGATTTACTGAACTGGATTGTCTTTTTGTACCCTTTTTCAGCTTTTCAGGAATTTGGTGTATTGGGAATACTTTGAAACAGAAGTTGTTAGGTTGATGGAATAGCAAAAGAGCAGAACAAATCAATGACTGGTTTTTTATTTAGTTAAAGCTCTTTTCTTTTTTTCTTTTTATGTGTTTAAATTAAAAGGAAGAAAAAAAAAAGGAAAATTAATATCTTTCCCTATTCTTTTACCTTTTCCTAAATAAAAAAAAATTAAATTTATTTTGTAATTTTGTGATTGGATGTGAATTTTCAACTTGTCAACTAAAGGTTCAACAGCAGGTATTCTTTGTCTCCGAATTTGGCTCCTAAATCCACTAAAACACCTGACAATTGGATGGATGAAAGACATGTTAGGCATTATGTTACCCAATTTTTTTTTGGTGTTTTAATTAGGGCTTTGGGACCCCACATATAATACCCCATAGATAATATTTAAGATTTTGGTGTAAAATTTATACAAAATAAGAGCCCGTTTGGATTGGCTTTAAGTAGGTCAAAACCAACTTAAAGTCCCTTTTCAGTTTTTGGACGTGTTTGCCTAATGCTGACTTTAAGCCAGAAAGTTCTTAAAGTCAGTCAAAAATGAAAAGTTAGGATTCCTAACTTTTTTTTTCAAAGTGCTTAAAGTCATTTTCTTTGACCATGGAAATTACTTTTATATCCCTTATATCTTAACTAAATTCCCAAACTACCTTTTTTTATTCTTTTAACCCTAAAATTCACATCATAGGCACTTTTATCCAAACACTCAACTGCTTATTTATAAAAATAACTTTCAGCACTTCAAAATTCTAAAAGCACTTCATACGTAAAAGTTACTTTTTTTAAACCCATCCAAACGGGCTCTAAATAGTGTTAGTAAGTAATTTTTTGTTTTAATTTGTTTGTTGTATTTTTTTAAATTTATTTTTTAAAAAATAATAATAATTTAATCTTAATTTTTCATATGACGTATTTAAAATTATAAAATTAAATAATAATTTACTTGAAGTTCAAAAATTAAGATTAAATATTTGCATATACACATGACAACAACTGACAAAATAAGTTTGTTTTTTTTACAGATATTCTAACCAAATAAGTATTCAAAATAATATTTACGCCCAAATGGAACCTAAACACTATTGCAGCTTCCTAGTGCATGTTAATCTTAGGAGGCGAGGGTGGACACAAATCTTTCTGCTATTTTGGGTGAGATAAAAGGTTATTTTCGATAAATCTTTGACTACAAAAAGAATTTTCAAATCCTAGAGCATGTTAAATATGTATAAAGATTGCCTTTTCAAACTCAGATCTGTTTCTCTTTCTGGTTTTTGAACCTGAAACTCTTACTAATTTGAAACTTAGGCTGCAACTATTAGATGTTATGTGGTTACATGAAAATATCAAGAAATTTAATTAATTAAGATTAAGAATCTAATTCAACCTACGTCAATTCATAAATAAGTTAGTTTTATATTTGACTTTAAGAATGAAAATATATAGTATATTACTAGTAGATAACAACAGAACTACAGAAGTCTATGTTTTATTTTATTTTTTTTGTAATGAAGAGTGAGTGGTGAAGCAGTTTTGTCATCCCTTCCCCACGTTTTACAGGAAATATACTATACTTTATTTGTTATTATTATTATTATTATCATTATTACTATTATAATAATAATAATTATTATTATAATATCGTCTCCTACCTTAATCTCGTTTATAATCTATTGGATTTAATTAAAGTGAAGTTCTTCCTTTTGTTCTAAAGAAAAGCAAAGCAAGTTGTGCTCATCGCCACTAGTCTACAACAATTAATGATACAAGTGATTTTTAGTGACATTCTATGATATTAAGGCAAAATTAAGTGATTTTTTTTTTGTTAGAAAAAATAATTTTGGCACTTTGATGCAACAAAATCAAAGTTGACTGACCATTGTGAAACTCGAGGCGAAGCTACAATTTTTTACTTACCAATTCAGTAAAACCTCATAGGTTTGGTCTAGACCTTACATTTGTATTTATATATATCGCTTAATGTACATAAATAATTAAATATTCAAAGTCTAGAAAGCTGCCTTTTATTAATTCAAAAACTTATAAATTTAGAATTATAAGTCCTACACTACCCAACAAACTTGCACCGTAGATTGATTATAAATTATCATAAATGAGCGTTGAAATAATGCTTTCATCTCATCTTTTAGATCATTTGTTATTGGTGGTCATTATTTTTTTGATGAATCACAATTGAAAAAGTTAGTTGGTAGTTACTCAGGCTTTATAGTGAATTAAAAATTACTCTCGCTATTTCATATTAAGTGAATTTATGAGGTAATGCACATATATTAAAAAAAACATCCAAAGACATAATTTGAACCATACTTTCCACTATTGCCTTTTGTAAAATCATAAATATAACTTTTCAAGTAGTGTGATTTTATCTTCTAGAAAATATAAAACTTCAATAAATGAAAGAGCAAATATGAAAAAAAATTCAAACATTCATCTTGAACTTTGAACAATTCAATTATTTTGAACAATGAAAAATCCCTCAAAAATTCAATTAATATGGAGAGAGGAAGTATATTTTAGTTCGTGCAAAATTATTAGGGATAACTCATTACAGACAACCCGATGCTTCTCAAATTAATGAATCAAGGATTTTTAGAATACGGATATATCATTAAAAAAGAAGAAAAAAAGATGTATTTAATGGGAATTGATCGCTATAGTCTTCTAGATAAAAGAACTCATCCTTTAATCAAGTGCATTATTTAGTCTTTTTATAATATGAGTGTCAACTGATAATATTAAGCAAATTGTAAAATATTTCATCTGTTCATTTTATTTGTCACTTTTTAACATATCAAGAAAAGACAATTATTCATATTATTAATTATTTATTCCCCAAATTATTTTTTAAAACCTAATAAAAACACCAATTAAGGATAGTATGTTAAAATAATCATGTTAATTATAATTCCCCTTGTCCCATCTTTACTTGTTATATATGATTTTACGAAGAGGCCACATCATGCCCATTAATGTAGCCTATAAATTCACCCTTGGTCGTATGTTTTTAAAAATATATATATTTTTCGCCTGGTATTTAAAATTCCGACTAGATTTGGATCTCGCACTACATGGTCTATTCGAGGGTGACTCTCCAAATAGAATTTTCTTCATACTCACGACTCAAACCCAAGACCTCTAATTAAAGATAAAACAGTCTCACCACTACACGATAATTCATGTTCATTTGCTCGTATGTTATTCGATGAAAGGAGAACCAAACAAGATTAAAATGAGCATAATCTTAATTTGAAATGTTTCCTAATTGGTCCCTCCATCGTGCAGCCCTTTATGATAATAATCGTCAGGGCCCGACCATTGTCCTTTGGAGGAGACAGGTCACTTATTAAGGATTAATTGATGATTAAGACAATTTACATTAATTCATCAACCCTTGTCGAAAATAAATTATACAAATTGCAGTTGACTCCCTTAAAAGTTTTTCATTTACTGTAAATGCCTTTCTCCAAGAGCCACCTAATCAGCAACAACATATACTAATGTTGATTGTATTAATTTATATTATAACAAAAAAAAAATAGTATAACCTTGGCTTCAAAACACGGACAATAATACTAATCATTAGTTTTTGGATCCCAATTTATGTGGCACCGTTTAATTTGACATAAATTTTTTTAAAAAAATAAGTGAAGGATCAAAAACATACCTAAAATATATCGATTTTTTTAGGTTTATACGTGAACAATTTGTAGTGTGAGTTTTCTATGTGAACTATCACTCAATGTTTAGAGAAACACACCTAGTCACTAACAAAATAAAAAAAAAAGAATGTAGTACACGCACTATTAAATATTAGTCTAGGTGTGTTTCACTAAACATTGAGTGATAGTTCATGTAGGAAACTCATACTTTTGATACGTTAGGTATGAAACTCAAAAAATGTGATACTTTAGGTGTGTTTTTGGCCCTTCGGCCTTTACTCCATAAGAAATAAAGTAATTTTTTTGAAATTTGTGATCTAAATGACTAAATCATTTCTTTTATGTGGTTATAAATCATTTCATTAATAATAAAAAAAGATTTTTGATGTTAAATTGGTACTAATTATAAAAAAAATCAACATTCTCTATGGGATGATTTAAAACAAAAAATGTGTTACATAAATTAAAATATAAAAAGTTTTATATTTCACTCCCAAGCAAATTAGTTGGAGTCGACCGTAAGAAAACATTTCCTACTAGTATAATATTTCTAACAGGACAAAAAAGCTCTTTAAAATGGAGGATCTAAAGTAAATGTATTACACGATTAAAATATATTCTCTACTAATTAGAATCACCAATATAATTACATGATTATAATATATTCTCTACTAATTAAAATCGCCAATATAATTACATGATTAAAATATATTCTCTACTAATTAGTATCACCAAAATAATATCTTCTTCTCTTTGCATTGTAATTTGTATTCTTGATATCGCCACATTAATTTCAAGATATCAAGACGTGTTATAGAACCTCGAGCTTAACTTATTAGTCTAACTAATAACAGTAATCAAAATGCAGAAGTTGCATAAACAATTTCTTTATGAAACTTGATACCCCATTTTATTTTATTTTTGATAATTTCAGGCTAATCATTAATCATTATATTGTCGATGCCCAACACGCACAATTGCGAATATAGAGGTAAATAGTATTGGCAGTTGGTGTGGGTGACAAGTCAATAACAAAAATTCGTAATTATTTCCTTCATCTCAAAATAAGTGTTATTTTAATTAAAAATTATGTTCATTAAAAAATTAAAAAATATAATAGATAATTTAATAAACTATTTGAAAATTGAACAATATTAAAGAAAATAAAATATAAGGATATAGTTGAAAAATATACTAATTTTTTATCTTGAATTCTTAAAGTAAGACTTATTTTGAGACCTTTTTTTTTGTGGCTAAGGGCTAAGGTGATACTTAGTTTAAGACAAATGGAGTAGTTTTTAGTATTGATGATGTATTTTATGATTAATAATCAGTGTTAATAAGTTTTTCTTATAGCTAAACTTTTGTGAATACGCTCTTTGACGTGGAGCTTATTTGATCAAGTCAATGACAAACGGTGCATGACCAGTGAACGAATTTACTCTAGAGAACTTATTTATTCTCTCTTAGAGTAAATGCAAATGATTTAGGTTCCGTTTCACCCCAAGTTTTCAAAAATTTTGGTGAAGTTTCATTATGTTTTTGGTCACAAATATTTTTAAATTTTGGTGAAATTTTAAAAATTATTATTTTTTATCTGTAAGTTCTAAAAATTATAAAAAATATTCATAAGTTTGTATTATCATTTTATAATGAACATGTTCCGTCAAAAAAAATCTTAAAACATAATTGATAACAATCAATAACAACAAAATAACATTATAGGCAAGAGCAATACATTAATCTTATTTCTTTTTTCAAATCTTGTCACTTAAACTATTCTTTTATAAAATCTTGGTTGATCATATTAAGAGAGTAAGTTGGTAGATAAATATTTAGTAGGAATTAAAAATGATTGGTGTTTTTATAAAATATAAAAGTTTGGGACTATTCTTAAATTTTTAAAACTTCCCAAGTTCCCAAGTTCTAGTTTTTTTTTAGAACTTGGGAACTTAAGGATTTTGCCAAATATATTTGCCAAGTAATGGCAAATTGTATGGAAAAACACAAGTTTCTAAATATTTTTTAAGTTTTTTCCAAAAATTACTTGGGGCCAAACGCTCACTTAAACTCATTTTTGTAACAGTTGAATCTGATATTGTCTGCTTTGAAATTAGATCGATACGACTTTAAAACGTGTCACTAATATGTAAGTCTTGTTTACTTATATGCCTAATATTTTTTCTGTGTGTTTTATTAATGTGAGGCTTCTTATCCTAAGCTAGGTGTCACAATTTTTTCCACACTTTTTATTTTTCCCTATAAGATCTTATATGATTGTTTCTAGGACCATCAAATTAATGAAATTAATTTCCCATTTGGGGAGGAAAGCTACTTATGTCTAATTGCATTAAAACAAAATTGAAGAAAGATAGCAACATGTGATGAAGAGGAGCATTGGGCTGGCATTGTCGAGAGGCAATACGAATCTGTATAATTCCGTATAGCAACTTCACTTCAACTTACAACCGTGTCTCTATGTCTTGCTCAATTTTGTCTCAATAAGATGTTCCCCATTTATTAAGGATGTCTCCTAGGTAGGTGATTTCCACCTTTGTCACGTAGATGGTCAAAGTGAAATTCAATCGACAAAATAATTTAATCTATGGACAGCATCGTTACGATAAAGGTTGTAATGTCAGATGAATAATTACCGCAAAACGGAGGTCATAATCTTCTATATCTTAAAATCGATTTTTGACGAAAAATACTATCTTGTCTTGTTCTCAGTTCTCTTTTACTTATTCACTATGTTTATTTGTCACTTTTAACATATCATGATAAAAACATATTTTTCAATGTTTTACCTCTCACATTTAATTACTTATTTTCCTAATTCTAAAATTATACATTAATTAATATGAATATTGTGATAAATACTCATATAAATTAGTGTTTCTTAAAAAGCGTGTAGGGTCAAAATAAACAAGTAAAAGTGAACGAAAAATTCTAGCTTCAACTCAAATAAAAATACCCACCAAACTTGCACCGCAGATTGAATCATAAACGAGGGTTGAATGCTTTTCATATCAGCTTTTAGATCATTTGTTGTTGTTGGTCACTAGTCTTTGAATTAAAAAGTTAATTGGTAATTAAAACATTATAGTGAATTAAAAAATATTTTAGTTCGTGCAAAAATATTAGGGACGACTCAATACTACTATTCAAATTACTCATATGTTGAAAGGAGGACCAAACAAAAACAAAGTGAGCATAACCTCGTTCCATTCTTATTATCTCTATCCTTATTTGTATGGATATAAAAATTTAAAGTTTCATGCTTATATGTATGGAATTCGAATCCTTATTTGGTTGTTGTTCTTTGATTCAGAAGTTATATAGGTATTTGATTTGAATATATATTTTGGACATAAATCAATAAAATTAGAGAATACATGTTTATATGTATATATCTTTCGAATTTTGTATTCTTATTTGATTGTTTGTTCTTTGATTCGAGTTTTGTGTGTTCATCTACCTTGAATACATAATTGCACCTAAAAAATACAATTATGATAATGTAATTGTTGAATGAATTGTACTCTTTGTATCATATATATTTGAAATATAAAATACAATCGATAAATTCAAACTTTATTCTTTTTATAAAAATACAAACTCTATTCTTTCTATAAATTCTTTGTTCAATACATAACAATAATGAATATATTTTTTTTGTCGTAGAGTATAAATGCTTTTGTAATACAATTTTTACTGAATCTTATTATGATACTAATTTTGTATTTTTTTTAATGATTGAAATATATTCTTTTTTTGTAATATAGATTGAAAATACAATTTGTATTTATTTTTGGAATAAAGTTTGTATGTTTATTTTTTTTTGAATACAGATTGTATGCTATCTGTTTTGAATACATAATTGCACCTAAAAAAATACAATTTTGAGAATATAATGGTTGAATGATTTGTATTTTTTAATTCCTTTTTTTAATACAATTTAGGTATGGAGAGCATTAGTTTTCTGATCATGCATTCTGGACGATGGAATGCTGATAATTGCTATGTTGGTTACACAATAGAGGCTACTATGATGAAAGAGTATGCAACATTAAGAGATTTAATGAAGGGGGGTGCAAACAAATTGGTATTGATTTGAGATACAATAGTATGAATCTGAAGTATAAGAGATTTAATGAAGGGAGTTGCAAACAAATTGGTGTTGATTTGAGATACAATAGTATAAATCTGAAGTATAAGATTGAAGGAAACAATGCACCTTTGGAAATTGGTGTGGTTCCAAGGGTCACAATAGGAGGTCATGTAGGAATGGACCACGTGACGCTTAGTTACTGAACTTTGTATTTCTTCTTAAAGTAATTCTGAATTTTTTTTAGTAATCTGAATTTCTTTGGTATTATTTTGTTGTAACAAATTACTATGGTGACTTGTATTTTTTCTATATTGTTGTTTTCAATAATATCCTCAATATTATGTATTTTGTATACCATTGATTTTTTAAAAGAATTGTAGTATAATTTGACTCACTTATAAAAAGATACTATATGAATATAATAGTAAGAATTAAAATAAACATTAAGATACATACATAGAAAAACTGTATCATGTTATGCAAAAGTGAGAATGAATAGAAGTTATTTATGTCACACAAACATAAATGAATACAAATTTAGGAATAGTACTACTTTTTGAATACAGGTTAGAAAGGATACAAGCAGAAATGATACAATTTATCGCTTATAACGAATAGGAAGGATACACGTTATCACTTATAATGACTATAAGTTGTTTCTATCATATGAATATGAATGAATGTAGATTTAGGAAGGATTCAACTTTCTGATTTTTTTATAGATATAGATATTGAAATGAATATAAATCAAGATAAGGATAAAAGAATCTGAAAAAATACTATAGATTTTTTGAAATAGATACAATTATTCTTGGTATATTGTCATGTTTAATTGTATCCACATTTGAAATATTTCTAATTAATCATTGATGAAATATGGTCGTAGAAATTATTTTTTAAATACATAAATAAAAATTGAAAAAATAATATATGCACTAAAGAAAATGCATTCAATAAAACAAAGTACTCTTGCAATCTTTCACTGCTCTTGCACTATGTCCATGGCCTGCTGATCTTAGGAGGTGTCTCGCTATCAGTTATAACTTTAACTTCAATCTTCTACTGGCCATAATTTCAAAGAAGGGTGGCATATCAAAAATACCGACTGGATTGCCTTGGCCATAAAACATACTATGCATATACAAGCATAAAAATAGCACAATTCCTGCATGCAATCAAAAGTTAACCCCCCCCCCTCCAAAATAAATAAATAATAATTTATAATTGATACAAAAAAGACTGTAAAAAGTAATAGGATATGTTGCAGTAAAACAAATACGTATCCAATAATAAAAAGGCTATCCGTGGGTAGTATATACCAAAGTAACAGAGAATGTGATTTATCCTAAATGATTTTATCCTAAGTGTGCTTGGTATCACACATTATAGAAAAAACATACATACATGAGTGAATATATTATCATATTGGATACAAATCACACTTGTATTTTTAGTGAAAATGATACATAAAACAAATTCAATGGCATATCTATTAGAATGAATACAAACTAAAAGAAAGAAATACAATTTTTTTAAAAAAAAATACAACTACTCTGTGAGAGAATAAAAATTGAAAATGATAAAAAAAATAAATTAGTTGGCATACCCTTCTGGAATGAATACAAACCAATAAGAAATGCAATTTTCTTTAAAAAATACACTATTTGCCAAGAAGAAAAACAATTGACAATCACCAATTGCTAAAAATACAAATTCGATAGGAATACAATGTTTTTTCAAGTGTTAGAGGGGAATCTACAATATTTTTCTCTTTGAGTCAGCTATTATAGGGGAATCTACAATGTTTTCTCAAACTAAATTTCTAATCCCAAATCGAGAAATTGCTAATAACCTACACCCAAAAATTAAAATTGCAAGAGATAGCCCCAAATATAAAAAATAAAATAGTAAAAATATAAAATAAAAAAATCAAAAAAGATAACTCTCAAAAAAAGAATACCTGAATCAATGGGACTGGAATAATTTTTGTGTATATTTTTACAAATTCTGAAAAAAAAATAAGAGGGAGCGAAAATATTTCAACTTTTAGTTAATTTGAATTTAGAGAGAGAAAGTATGAGTTAGATGAAAGAAAGAGGGGGAAAAAATCAAATTGTGCATAAAATGTGAGATAAAAATCAGATAATTTAGAAAGAGACTTAGGATAACATTATTTTGTTACTTGACTAAAATATTATCCTTTTTACTAATATTTTTTAAATGTAGCTATTTTCAATAAATAAATTATAAAATTTACCTAGTTAGCTAATTTTCTCAAGAAGATCAGCAAACACAAATTAAATAGCGATTTCAAAAGCGGAATTTGTACACTTTCCCCCAATAATTTCCTATTCTTTTTAAACTTGTTGATAATGGGCTGGACCCTAATTGCCAGTAGAACAAAAACAACATTAGTCGTGAACCTAAACTAAATCCAAGGACGATTTTCAAGTCTCAACTACATAATGTACCGTAGGTCATAACAGGTAAGTAATTAGGATCTGTTTGATCATAAATTTTGAAAGTATTTTAAATACAGAACTGACAAATATTTGTTTGATAATATAATTTATCTAGTTTTTTGGGATTTAAAAACCAAATCTTCAAAAGTCAAAATTTGCTTTAAACCTGTTTGGGGTCAAGATAGAATCGCTTGTTCTTCTTAAAATTTTAAAAAGAAAAATTAGACAAAATGTCTATTGGATCAAAAGAAAATTATCCAAGTTAATCCATTGTTTAGATATTACATAAAGGGAAATTTACATAAACATACTACATTAAGAAAATATTTACCATTTATAGTAATAATATTTTTTTTCACTGAACACTTATAATACAATTATAATACAATTTTAATACATATTAGCGATAATAATTTATAAAACTCATATAATACAAGTTTTATTCATGGATAATATATTTATCACATACTTTAATACACTTATAATACATTGTGTTAATTTCTTACCAAACAAGTATAATATATTTTAAAACACTTATAATACATTTATATTGTATGCATAATTCAATTTTAATACATGACAGATATATCACAAAATTGCTATATATTGCTATAAATGGTAATAAATAAAAAGTATCGCTCAAATCAGTAATTATTTATTAAAAAATATTTTTGCTAGTAATTTTTCCTTACATAAAATGGCCATTCAAGCCTATTAATTTGAAGTGCAAAAAGTGCATTCGGCCCATCTTGTTGAAGTTCCTCTGCCGCCACTTGATTTCTCCCTCCTTTTTCTTCTTTTGATTCTAATATTTAATTATTCCTTTTCTTATCTTGATTCTAATATTTAATTTTTATGAAAGATTACTTTTTTTTCTCTCTTTATTCATGTGACAATGTTGGATTGAACACAAAATTTAAAAATATATAATTATTGATTGGAACATAAGTTAAACAAATTCAATGTATCATGATTTAAGTTGGTTGAAATTGGATGGAAAAAAAAATCAAATTGTTGAGGAAGATGAACTGATGTGACATATAGATATAGTACAAACATTGTCTATAGATGTGTATACATCTCTGACACATAATTTTATCTCATATATATATAATATACACTATTTATATAATATCAATACATTATATATGCACGTGACCCTTACATATTTATAAGTGACCCGTTTTAAAACTTTCTCCAAAGTTTATATTTTATAGAAAAGCACTATCTATGTGGAAAAATAATATTAATACATAGTTAATTAATATCGTTGTTATATATTTATTCGCACTGATAGATTTTCGTAACTAATTGTAATATGTTGAATTATGATAGCCAATGTAATTCGGGACAAAGAATATTTTCCAGATCTAGGAGAGAAGGGGGATGAGTGGAAATATGAAATGAATCTCACATTGGTATAATTTGAAATTAACAAAAATGTTAATTTGTTTGATACGATTGGTTATTTTTATAGTTTTAAGAACTTATAAATATAACTCCTTTTGTATGCTTTTCAAAAAAAAAAGAAGATGAAATATATTTTTAAAAATTATGATCAAACACATTTTAAAATAAATATTGAGCATCTATAAGTATAGGGGACTCTCTAGATTGGGAAATTGTTACATTTATGATTTAACAGAGAAAAAACTAACATCTGTCACCTCTATTTGTATACGCATTCGACTAATATCTAATTTGGTCAAATATTTCCAGCTTAGGATAATGAAAGAGCGTGACAATATTAAAGCCTCCTGATTTCAATTTAAACGAGTCTGGGCTAAACCCAAAAATAAGGAATCGTTTGGTAGTTGTGATTTATATGGATATTAATTTTTTCGTAAGTAATACTAATTATTGTGTTTTGTTGAATTAAGAGGTAAATTATTTAAATATAAAATTACTATTATGTTTGATTTACTTTTAAAAAACCTATAAAATTAATATATGTATAAATTATATGAGAAAATCTATATATTATTTTATATAAAATAAAATAGCTAATATATATATATATATATATATATATATATATATATATATATATATATTACTAATGCATGTATAATTCTTTCCACCAACCAAATGATTGATGAAGACACGATGAAACAAAAGAATAGTATTGATAAGAAGACAGGAAAATACCTAACAACGATGACAGGGCGGCCAGAGGTCCAAAATTTTTGGGGCCACTAATTTTTTTATTTTTTTTTACATTTGGTGTTTGTTATTTATAAATTTTCGGATTAATTCAATTTTGAAATAAGCAGGACCGAATAAAGAGGAAAAGACTCTTTAACAAGATCTTTTTAATTTTAAAGCTCGAATTTATAACCTCTAATAAGGGATGAGGACTAATTTTTATATATAATAGATTAATTTATCGAAAAAAATAAGGCCTCCCGTTAAAAGTAGGCCACAGAAGCATAGTGAAAAATCGTCACTGTTCGTCATGGCATCCGTCAGGTCTTCCGAATTCGTGTATATAAATTTGTGATGAGCATAACATATTACATGAGACACTGAAAAAAAAAACGTAGAGTGGCGATGGCGACTCAAGCAGTGATCAAGGTAGCAGCGCTCTGCGGTTCCCTCCGTGAAGCTTCCTATCACCGTGGTCTCCTCCATGCCGGTACAATTTTTCTTCCTTAGTTTCTCATTTAAAATTTTTACTTCACCATATGCATTTGGTGAACTGAATAATTAAGCAATAAAACAGTATACTCATGTTGTGTGATTGGTTTGGGCTTAGCGATGGAGATATGCAATGATTCTATTAACGGAATGGAGATTGAGTGCGTCGACATATCGTCGTTGCCGTTTACGAATGAGGACCTTGAGGTGAACGGAACTTATCCCGACGCTGTAGAGGTTTTTCGTAAGAAAATTGAAAAAGCTGATTGTTTCCTCTTTGCTTCTCCCGAGTACAATTACTCCGTCACAGGTACTCCAATTTCTTAGAGCGAGAGAAAGAATTTTGAGTTTATGAATACATAAATAACTCTCTACTCTTTTTTTTCAGGACCGTTGAAAAATGCAATTGATTGGGCATCTAGACCTCCTAACGTCTGGGCTGATAAAGCAGCAGCAATTGTGAGTGCCGGAGCTAACTTTGGTGGAGGACGATCACACTATCACCTTCGACAGATTGGAATCTACATTGATCTTCATTTCATTAACAAGCCTGAACTTTTCGTGTTTGCATTCGAGTCACCACCCAAGTTTGACAGCAACGGTGTCCTGATAGATGAAGAAATCAAACAGAGACTCAGAGCAGTTCTTTTGGCTTTACAGGCATTTGCTTTGAGACTCAAAGGCAAGTCTCAATAGCTTCTACCGCTGAATATTGTCTCCCGTCAACAATTTCCGATTCATATAGTCAATCCCAATTTATTTGGAACTGAGACATAGTTATCATTACTATTGTCGTTGTTGTTCAACATTTCCAGTTCATGGAGATTGATGAATCATGTCTGGATAAGTAAAATCTGTCTAGAGTATTACCTATTTTAAGTTATTATCTGGCTTAATGTTCCGTCTCGAATTTACTTGCACTTACAAGTAGTAATGTTTGTAATTCCATAGCTTATAATTTCCAATATATCCATCATAGAATAACTAAAATACAAAAAAAATAAAATGCTAGAAACTACAAAGATGGTAAGGCCGAAAGGTTCATCCAAACCCCATTCAATAAAAAATTATATTAATTATACATAATTAATATATATATTTTAAATTTATAGCCCCGTCACTAACCGCAATTACCTAATGTAAAGGTTATTGTCTCCGCCCACTTAATTTGCCCAAACAAAGAAAGGTCATGGCTGCTGCGTTTATTATTCTATATATATATATATATATATATATATATATTTTGTTGTTTTTAAATTCTCAAATCTTTTACATAAAATACGATTCTAAGCTTTGTGGATGTTGACTAGTTTTCTACTCTGTCTCTTCTATCATGTACATGGATCGGATTGGTTCTAATTTTTTACAAATCAAACCAAATTATTTGTGTCGGGTTATTAAATTTATAAACCAAACCAAATCAATAAAAGTCGGGTTTTTTATATCAATTTTCTCGGGTTTTTCGGGTTTCTCGGATTTTTAATAGTATCTAATAAAAAACACAGAGCAATGCTTCTTGAAAAGAGTTCTAGTAAAAAATATCAACATATAAGATGGAGGCAGAACACTATTTGAAATTTTAACTTTATAATATAACTTTATAAGATGAGCTTTTTTGTATATTATTTAGATGGGCTTCTCAAATCCAAATTTAAATGTAAGAAAGAAAACAAAAATTATGAATTTTTTTTTAAAAAATATTTATAAATTACATTTTAATAAATATTTTTATGTATAACATAATTTAAAAGTAGTATATCTATAATCGGGTCGGTTTGGATTCGATTTGACTTTTTTTAGTTAAAACCAAACCAATCCTATAATGATCGAATTTTTTTTCCAAACACCAAACCAAGTCAAACCAAACCACTAATCGGGTTTTTTTTCCGATTTGGTTTGATTTGTCGATTTGGTACGATTTATCGGTTTGTCCTGTACCGCCCTACCAAATACAATACAATATTCCCTTTTTATGTTAGTTAGAGGTTTTATGTTTAGCTTAATTAGGACTCAAAATGTCCACTTTTTGAAACATGAAAGACTTTTTTATATATATAAAGGATCAAAAATAAATCCACGCCCATACAACGTAAATAAGGTACAGTACTATTTTACTCATTTTATCTTGGGGCAAGCACAACTTTAAGTCTTAAGAAGTGGATGATCGGTTTACCCAAATATAATTGTCCTTTGACCACTATTTAAAGTAAACATGTGTGATTAAAGGTGGAACATATTGGTGACATCTAAAGTTTGCATCAATTTTAGTTAGGTATCTTTTGGCCTCAAGTTTCTAAATATTCTTGGCAAGTTATTGTTGAGCAAAATTTTGGTAAAGTTTCATCATGTGTTTGACCATAAATTTTCTCAAGTTTTGATAAAGTTTTAAAAATATTATTTTGCCAACCTTGTCACTCAAACTATTCTTTTCTAGGGAAGGTAATAACAAACTATTCTTTTATAAATTTTTTTTACATTGTACGAAGAATCTCTTTCCGACAAGCTTTCATTTCTAGATCAGATAATCGAGAAAACGAAGAATGGAGTAAGTTGGTAGATAAATATTTAGTTAGAATTAATAATGATGGATGTTTTATAAAATATAAAAGTTTAGGATAATTTTTAAAATTTTAAAACTTTCCAAGTTCCCAAGCTCTAGTTTTTTCTAGAACTTGGGAACTTGAGATTTTTGCCAAATATATTTGTCAAGTAATGACAAATTATATGGACAAACACTAGTTTCCAAAAAAATTTCAAGTTTTTCCCAAAACTACTTGGGGCCAAATGCTTACTTAGATACCTCAGTTAAGGTTAGCTCATTCCAAACACCTCGAGTAGTGCCACTGTTATATCCCCAAAATTTTTTAAGCTAAGATCCAAGCCATTCGTTTTCTGCGTATAAGCCCGAGCTCGATGAATTCTAATTGTATGTATGTTTTAGGATCAAATCCTAAGTATTTGAAATATATTAGAGGTGAATTAGAGTCATGAGGAACCTCAAGTACTAAGTCAAGTTCAAAGATTCTTTACCGATTGAGTTTTCGTATAAGATTATATAAGATTCAACTTTAAATGACCATAACTTTTCGAATATTAAAATTTAGGTAGCTCGTGACCTATAAATTAAATTTCTTTGAGTCCTATTTCCAACGCCACCAAATTTGACTCATTATGAGTTCGTAGTAAAAAGTTATGACCGTTTTAGCGAAGACTAGTGCTGCAATAGTTTGGGGTCTGGCGCGGTGAGCCACCAATGCGCCTAAAACATGTTGCAGTAGTTTGGGGCTTCTTAATAAAGGCATTCCGGATCTTTCTCCACCCCTCCTATACCTAACCCACGTCCTCTTGGGACTAAAATCTGCCCCATATCAGTTCCTAATGCTAGTTTTTTCTCATTAACGCTTAATAACTTTTGAAAAAAAGAGATTAGAAAGGAGACTAAGGTTCAAGGTTTTCAAGTGAGGTCTTTGATTTTCGAAGAGGTATTCTTCGTTCCAATTATGTAAGGCTAACTAAAATATGGATCGTGTTCTTCCATGTGCCCTATAGACGTGTTTGATAGAATTGTGAAAGACTTGAACATTCCATGAATGTTTTCTTGAATTTTTCTAAACTTTAGAATATTTTTACATACTATTTATTGATTGATGATTTTCATAAAGTGAATTCTTGAACAATTACTTTACATATTTTATTTCATAAGACCCTAGCTATATTTTGATCATAATTGAATGTCTATACTTAATGATTTAGTCTAGAGATTTGAATTGTGAGTGTTTGAATATGAATGAGCTATGAATAAGACGGCAATCTTAACAAATTTGAAGGTCTTTTGCATTTTCATAACTTGAACCCAAATGATTTAACTTAACTAAATGTGGTCAGTACTGTGAGATTAACTACTCTTGAACATGTGATTGGGATTGCGTGGATAGATTAAATTGTTGAAAGGTTGATTTGATAGAACTGATGAGTTGATAAGAGTTCTTATGAGACTTGTTGATTAGATTGAGTGGGATTGATTGGATAAAGTCTTATGAGCATCGAGTCTTGAGAGAAGTATCGAGCACCGAATTGAGTAAGAGTAATAACAACTCAAACTCAATAATTACGTAGCCAAACATAGAAGAGGATTGAATAATTAAAGTCAGTTGTCTCCCTACTTTATTATCCTAAAAAGATAGGACTTGATTGATTGATTGGATCTATGATTGGATGATTCGTCGTTTACCCTGGCAAAGTATTGGACGGTTGTGACAACATCAACGAGCTTGTTGAACGATCACTGGATCATAAGTGATTATTGTCGGATAAGAGAAACTCCCAGATAGGTCTTGATAGTACTCTAGTGATTGGATTGGATTGCTTATGACTCTTCTATGTCCACACCTTATCCTTATTTTAAACTTATGACGTCTTGATTGAGTTCCTCATCTTTCTAATTTGAGGTATCTGAACTGATATGATTTTACCTTGATACATGTTTCATTCTACCATATTACATACTCATATATTCCATGTATTGACATCCATTTGGACCTACATCATTTCATGATGCAGAGATAGGTTCTAGAGATCATCAACAGGCGCACCGTTGAGGATCTGTTCATATTCAGCTGATTGGTGAGTCCTTCCCTACATTCGGAGGATACCACTTATGTTATTCTTGCTTTGAGCTTAGTCTTTTCATTTTGATTTGAAGTAGCCACGAACCTGTCGTTGACACCATTTAGACCTGATAGAGGCTTTATAGACTAGATAAAAATGGGTTGATTGAGTATTTCTATTCTTTGAATTGTTCTTGTCAGATTATTCTCATGACATAAATTGGAGTTGGATTTGTTGGCCTATGGCCTTTATTCCTTGAGTCAGATTGTTGATTGAATTTGCCTACTTATTTATCCCTTTATTTTAAGTCTTATGCTGATTAAACGAACGAAAGGACGGATGTGTGATCAGGCCAAGTGATTAGCTCGGGAGCGAGTGATGGTTTCTAAGTGCTGGCCACATCTAGGGTACCCTCTAGGAGTGTGACAGCCTCGCAGTGTCATTTTGACACTTTTTGCTTAGTTGACACATTATGTGTATGGTACTGATTATGAGTGCGTGAAAGACTTAAATTTTGCAAATTTTTATTTTTTTATTTCTTCTTCTTCCTTCTCTCTATTCCAAAACTTACTCCACTACCCACCACCATCCTGCTACCACAACGCCACATCCGTTTATCCAATCTTCTCCTTTTTATTTATTTTTTGATGCCTAAATTAACCTACAACTCCAAGTCGGCAAAGTCACCATTAAAAATCTGTATATCAAACCTACAACTTTATAGTTCAGTTGCCGGAAAGTTCGTTGGAATCATTCAAAAGCTTTCTTGTTCTATTTTCACTTTTTTTCTATTTAAGTTATTTTTTCTCTAAATTCAATTTCTGAAATACTAATTTTCTTTTTTTTCTTTTTTGGTGAAATCCATTTCAAGTAAATTCGTAAATGGTCCTAATTCCATCAGGGATTAATTTTTGGGGGGTGTTTTAAACATTGAAAGAGAGCAGTTCCGATGGAGGAGAGGTGGAGATGGTCGGAGAAAGAAAAAAAATGGTGGATTTGAAGCAAGAGATGGTGGTAGTATGATAGTTGGATTATGGGTAAAAGCTTGTGAACCGAATTAATATTAAATTTATTGATTATAATAAGTAGATTTCAAAGAAGTAATGGTGACAATGGTAATCGTCAAATTTGAAGGTCATGGTGGTTAGAAAAGGAGGAGATATGAAAATGGTGTGCTGCAGATTTTTTCCTTTTCTTCTTTAGTAAAAGGTATTTTTTTTAAGTAATTAAAGGGCAAAAAACTTAACTAGACAAAATCAAAACCTAATTAACAAATACATAACAATATTTTTAGTTTACACCAACATGGCAATAGTTTTTTTTCAAAACACAAAATAAATTTAAAAATTAGAAAAAAATTGATTAAAAAAATGGGTACTAAAATACTGCCCATATTTTTTGCTGTTAAATATATCCTAATCCCTTAAATTCCTCCCCATTAGCTATTTAACTTCCACATTTATCACCAAAATAAAATTCTTTACCTTATCTTTTCTGAAAATTATTTCATGGCAGATGTGAATTATTTATCAATTTAATTAATCAGGATGGAAGATGGAATTAAACGGGTATGTATTATGATATACGTTTCGATTTCTGATAAAATTGCAGTATCTTTTTGGTTATATTTCTTGATTAAGGTCCTTGAATTAACATCAATTGATAGACATAAAAATAAGTACCAATTATAAAGTGCAGAAAATTACAAGAAAATGCATTTTAAGAGCCTTATGCCAGTTTGTATGTTATAAATATTGTTTAAGGTACTAGTTAACTATTATTTAAATTCAAAAACATATTTAATTTGTTGGTGTTTTCTTAGTTTGAATATTGTATATGTAATGATTTAAGGGTTTTTTAACAACATATAAATACAAATGGAATACGATCAATAATAGACCTTTTTTAAAATTATAATTTGGTTGATATAATGAATTTTTGGTGTTTTTGTGATTTATTTGTAATCACAAATTCATGTATACTTAATTAAAATAGTTAAATTCATGGTTTTTAGTTAGTGTGTACTTTTTGGTGTACATGTTGGTGGATTTAATTTGATATTTTAACCATTATTGGTGAATACATCTTTATGATGGTTAAAAACATGATTTTTTTGATGTACGTGTTGGTGAATTCAATAATTTTATAAATATTTCCTCCGTCCATGTTTACTTGGCCCCTACAATATTTTGGGATGTGCAACAATATTTGTCCACTTTCTAAAATCAATGGATAATTTACCTATTTCTATCCATTTTACCCTTATTTATTACTACATTAGATTTTTCAATACTTTGAAATTATAAGTCAAAGTTAAACTTTCAAAGTCTAATAAATGATCAACTCCTTTCATGTCCCTCCATTCTAATATAAATGGAGTATGCTCCTTCTGAACCCATGTGTCACTTTAAAATCCTTTTTTTTAAAAGTTGGGGTGGAAACTTCAAAGAGTTTTTATAGTTGGCACAATTTTTTTAGTTAGATTTAATTGATCCTAATTATTTAGATGACATATTAAATAGGGATAATTTGGTAAAGTTACTCTTATTATTTACTGCTCCTTAATCCTTGTGCCAAGTCAACAGGGGCCAAGTAAAGATGGATGGAGGGAGTAATACATACGTAGTGATTAGGTTGATAATTTTTTTGATTATATTATGATGTAGTTGTT
Organism: Solanum dulcamara; assembly: GCF_947179165.1. Classification (NCBI taxonomy): domain Eukaryota; kingdom Viridiplantae; phylum Streptophyta; class Magnoliopsida; order Solanales; family Solanaceae; genus Solanum; species Solanum dulcamara. The sequence continues at coordinate 13,646,727 of NC_077240.1, read as the reverse complement.
TATGATTGGTGTTTTTTTGGATTATACACTGATGAATAATTGATGTGTAACGATTTAGTCATGGTTCATTTTTGATGTACGTGTTGGTTCATTTTTTGGTGTACATATTGATGTATTCAATAATTATATAAATAATATGTATGTACTAATGATGCTAATAATTATTTAGATTATAATAAGGTCCATATGATGTATGATTGTTGATTTGGTGAATATACTTTTATAATGGTTGAATAAATGGTTTTTTTTTGGTGTACGTGTTGTTAAACTTTAAATATAACATAAATGTAATTACAAATTTGATATGTTTTTGATTATATACTTTTATAATGGTTAAATTTATGATTTTTAGTTAGTGTACTTCTTGGTGTACGTGTTAGGGTACGTGTTGGTGGATTTAAATTTGATATTATTAATCATTAGTGATGAGGTTGATAAAATTTTTGTTATATTATGATTTATGTGTTTATGATTGGTATTTTTTTGGATTATACACTGATGAATAATGGTGTATAACGATTTATAGTCATGGTTCATTTTTATTGTACGTGTTGGTTCATTTTTTGGTGTACGTGTTGGTGTATTCAATAATTATATAAATAATACCTATGTACTAATGATGTTGATAATTTTTTTAATTATAATAAGGATCATATGATATATGATTGTTGATTTGGTGAATATACTTTTATAATGGTTAAATAAATGATTCTTTTTTGTACATGTTGTTAAACTTTAAATATAACACAAATATAATTATCAATTTGATATGTTTTTGTTACATATTGGTTAATGTCCTTTGTAATACTAACTTGTAATGTGACGCAGACAGATATGTAGATTATAAGATTGAAGGAGTAATATTTGATGCTAACAACAAATACGAAGGATTGATTACCACTATTTCTTCTCAATTAAGTGTGGACACAAACATATTTGAGTTGGTTGAGCCTAGGGCTCTTTCTAGTCGGGGTAGTTTCCATGGTTTGATTTCTCTTTAACCCTTTTAAAAAAAATCTAAAAATCTAATAAACTTGAACAACTCAACAATGGAGGTATCAATTATTTTTTTTGGAAATTAACGATGAACTTGTAAAGAGAGATTTTTTTTACAAATATGGAAAGAATATTATTAAAATGGATAAAAACTGCATTGATGGTAATAAGAGAACTGATAAAATATGAGCTTTAAGAGCTCAAAAACTCCATTACAAGAGAGAAGAAATATAAAAGAAAGTAGAAGAGAAGGGTTGAGATTGAAGGAAGTGTCAACCACCCCTACTTTAATGTTATCTCAGATGGAATGACAGTCTATCTTAATATGTTTCGTGCGTTCATGGAATACTGGGTTTGCAACCAGTTGAATTGTTGATTTACTATCACTGAAGATGGTGATAGGGACACTTAACTCAATAAACAAGTCTAACAACCAAGTGACTTCAGAGAAAGATGAAGCCATACCCCTGTACTCAGCTTTAGCTGAGCTCCTAGATACAGTCTGCTACTTCTTGAACTTCCAAGAAATTAGAGATTCTCCAATCTTAACAACATAGCCTATAATAGATCTCCTTGTGTTGGGACAAGATGCCCAATCAGAGTCACACCAATAAGTGAGCATGGTTGTAGGTTTAGAGTGTAACCAAACTCCTTGAACAACTATTCCCTTAAGATACCTTACCATTTTGGTAGTTGTCTCCCAATGAGACCTCTTAGGGGACTGCATGAATTGGCTAAGTGTCTGTATTGCATAGCTAATGTCTGGCCTAGTTATTATAGCATAAAGAAGCTTGCCTATCAGACTTTGATAAGACGTGACATCTTGGAGAATGACATCTCCAGTGAGACCAGTGACTTGATCATGCTCTACTGAGGTTAATCTCAGGTTAGTTTCAAGAGGAGTAGGGGCAGATTTAGCACCAGTGAGGCCTACATCAGAAATTAACTCTAAGATGTACTTTCTTTGATTTAAGATAACACCCTCTGAAGATCTTAGAACTTCAATACCTAGAAAGTATTTAAGTTCTCCTAGGTCCTTCAACTTGAACTGCTTATGTAAGCTATCTTTGGCAGCATTGACCATATGTGCATTGCTGCCTATTTGAGTGTGAATAAAGAATAATCATGAGTTCTTTGAGTAAAGCCAGCATCCAACAAGCAGTAGTCAGTTTTAAATTCCACTGCTTAGATGCCTGTTTAAGTACATATAAAGATTTAAGTAGTTTACACACTTTGTTGGTGCCTGCTGTTTTAAAACCTTTAGGCATCTCCATGTATACTTCCTCATCTAGATCACCTTAAAGAAAAGCATTGTAAACATCATTTGAAATAAGGGCCAACCTTTAGATACAATAGAGAAAATTACACACCTTACTGTCACCATCTTAGCTACAAGAGAAAAAGTATCATGGTAATACAACCCTTTTTGTTGGATATAACCCTTAGCTACTAGCCTGAACTTGTACCTTTCTACCTCACCATTTGCCTTATACTTCACTTTATACATCCACTTAGAGCCAAAAGTGTTCATTCCTCTAGGCAAGTCAACTATTTGCCATGTTTTTTTCTCTTCAAGGTCCTGTATCTCTTGTTGCATGTCCTAAATCCATTTATCATCATCTTTAACTACCTGTCTAAATATTTTAGGTTCCACATAATTAGAAACCTTGCTCAAGTAGCTCTTATAACTGGAGTTACCTTATCATAGCTAAGGGAATTGGCTAGAGGGTGTCTGGTACTGCTGTGTTTCTTAGTAGTGATAGCATAATCCTTCATCCATGAAGGTTCTTTGAGATTTTTAGAGGTTTTTCTGATAGGAGGGTCTGTAAGAGTAGGCAAGTTAAGACTAATATCTGCTTCACTAACATCACTAGCATAGGACTGGTACCAAGGCCTACTAAATCAGTAGCAATATGACTGGTATCAAGGCCTGCAGAATCCTCAATATGAGTAGGCTCAAGCACATCCTCAATAACTTCTTCCAAAGTATGATTATCAAACACTTCTAAGGGAGAACCATGGGAGCCTATGAAAGTATCAATAAAGATGCATTTCCAAAAGGAAAAACAGATTCATGAAAAACCACATCTTTATTCACAAAAAACTTCTTGGTGTTGATATCTACTAGTATGTACCCCTTATGTAACTCAGAATAGCCTAGTAGAATAGCAGAAATGACCCTTTCTGAAAACTTATCTCCATTTAGAACCACAGAAGCATAACACAAGCATCCCATGACTCTTAAATGAGACAAGTTAGGCTGCTTGGAATAGAATATTTCATAAGGAATTTTGTTCTCTAATGTTGTGGAAGGTAGTCTATTGATCAAATATACTGCATTCTTGATGTAGTATCCCTAGTATTTGATGTGTAATTGTGGTTGAAATCTAATGGCTCTAGCTGTGTTTAGAATGTATCTGTGCTTCCTCTCCACCACACTATTTTTTTGTGGTGTGTGAGGACAGCTACTCTGATGCAGAATCCCTTGAGGTTAAAATAGTTTAGTACATTGAGAATTGAAGAACTCTGTTCCATTATCAGATCTAACAATTCTAACATTAGAATCAAATTGAATTTTGACCATTTGAAGGAAAGTTTTGATAGCCACAATAGTCTCAGAATTCAACTGTAACAATTGAATCCACACAAATCTACTATAGTCATCCACTATTGTTAAGAAATAGTGTTTTTAATCTAAAGTAGGGGTCTTATAGGGTCCCCAAAGGTCCATATGGACTACATCAAATCTCATGCATACTGTAGAATTACTGACAGGAAAAGTAAGTCTTGTTTGCTTAACTAATGGGCAAACAGGACAAATAGCTAATAGTTTACTACTTTTATTGTTGGAAATCAGATTTAAAGACCTCAAGATTTGTTGTGAAGGATGTCCAAGTCTCCTGTGCCATAAATTGATGTCTTACACTATTGCTCCTACAGCTGCCACTTTCTGAGTGCATTGTATAACTTTCTTTTGTTTCAGGGCTCTCTTAAAGATGTACAAACCACTTTTTTCCTTATCAATCCCTTTTACATTGCCACTGAAGAGGTCCTGAAAAACAAAGAAATCAGGGTAAAATGATACAAAGCACGACAATTCCCTTGTGATCTTGGATACTGATAACAAATTGAAGCAAAGTCTGGTACATATAGGACATTCTTTACAAAATTCTTTGTCAAATATAGATGCTTCTCCCACATGACTGATTTTTACTCTATTACCTGTAGGTAGATATATTTAATTCTTCTGTGACTTAGGCAATTCATGACCCTTTATTAATACGTGTTTATTTGCTGTGACATGATGAGATGCACCAGAGTCTACTATCCAATCCTAAGAAAGAATTTTTGACATTAAACAAGTAGCAATATATGTCATATTAAGTCTAGGTTTTTGTATATCTCTATTCAATATATCCAGTATCTGTTTGTATTCTTTGTCAGTGAATGTTTTTCCTTTGGCTCGGATTGCATTATTCTCCATTTGAATGGTTGATGCCATCTGAGAATGATCATATTGTCCACTGGTAACATTGTTTACTGAGTGTTCCCGCCTTCCATGTCTGCTAGCATGTAAGGGGTTGGCTGTGTTTCTCAGATTATTTGTTGTGACCTGTTCTCCTCCATGGATACCAGAATTATTCCTCATTCCACCATTTCCATAACCTCACTTCTTCTGTTACTTCCAATCAGTTGGATAGCCAATTAGTTTGTAGTAATTCTCTTTGGTATGACCAGTGAAGTGACATTATTCACATTTTCTTCCTTTGTAATACTCCCTTCCTTGGCTCTTGTTCACATTCATTATAACAGGATCTGATTTTTCAATTATATTAGACATGCAAACTGAGTGTTGAATCTCAACTTTAATAATCATAGCATAAGCTTGATTGATAAATAGTGTAGCTCCCTTTCAGCAAAATCTGTCTTCTAGCCTGATCATATAATTCATTTAGACTACTCAGAAATTGAATCAATCTCAGTTGTTGCAGGTGATCCACATACTCCTTTGATTGAGGGCATGTGCAACAAGGACTTGGTATTACTGCATCATACTCACTCCATAATGTCTTCAATTTGGTAAAGTAATGAGATCCAGAATTTGTGCCTTGTGCAAGTGTAGTAATCTCCCTTTGTAATTGATATATTCTCATGCGATTTACCTTGTCAAATCTCTCTTTTAGATCTGCCCAAACTGAGAATGCAGTTGTGGCATAAACAATACTACTGAGAAGCTCTTCACTGACTGTGTTCATTAGCCATGAGAGAACAATTGCATTACAAGTCTCCCGTTGCTCATGAAGCTCATCTCTATATAGTGTCTTAGTGCAGGCACCTGTCACGAAACCATACTTTCTCTTTTCTAACAGTGTGATCTTCATTGACCTATTCAAGAGTCCATAGTTTTCAAATTCAACAAGCTTGATTGGAATCAACACAGAACTAGAGGTATCTGAAGGGCCAATGTACAGAGGATCATTTTGATCAATCTTTGTAATTGTCATTTCTGCAGAATCTAGTAATGAACCAAGCTATTATCTAATAGAGATCTAAACTCTATCAATCTTACTCTAATCAGTCAGCATCGAATGCTCTGATACCATGATAAAATGTGAGCTTTAAGAGCTCAAAAACTCCATTACAAGCTAGAGAAGAAACATAGAAGGAAGTAGAAGAGAATGGCTGAGAATTTTATTGATCTATATCTTTTGAATGAGCTGTACATCAGGCTTTATATCCATGGAGTGGATTACAAAATATCTTCTAACTAACAACTAATTCAGCTGGCCATGTGCATTGTGCAACTAACCATGTGCATTGTGCAGTGTAACAGTGTAACTAACTTCACTGTGCACATGTAACTAACAATGTAACTAACTTCCGGAATGATAATACAATGTATACAATATATTTGAATAAGGATAGATAAACTTTTTACCTTTGATATAACCAATGTAAAAGATATAATTGAGACTACATTAATAGACTGCTATTGATGAATATAAGAATAAAGAGAGAGAAAAGAGTTTTATTCTGATTGGGAATCCAAAAAATCATTAATTATCAAACCCCTAAAACTTAGCACGTCAATCAATAAAAAATGAGAAAAACGAAATTAATAAAAATATACAAAAATAATTTTGAAAATTATTTTATTGTTAAGATGGTAATTAAAAACTTAGTTTTGTAAATAAAAGAAAGTAAATGTATATAATGTTAATAAGGATCTTAAATTGCATATTCTTGTAATTTTTCCTTAACTAACTAGTTTTTTAAAAATAGGTTTTTATTCATAATATACTTTTTAATAATTATTTTTGGTATATATGCCACATGTCTTCATCGTCATTTTGACGAGTGTTATATAAATCATATATATAATTGGTTGATTGTCAAAAAATGTCAAAATGACACAACAAGGTCCTACATGAAATGTTTAAAATGAACAAATCCTAATTTTTGCACGTGTTCTCAATATCTATTACGTAGATAAATTAATCACATAAACACATGTAATCTCAAATATTCATTTATACATTCAAAGTAGTACAGCCATAGCAAAAAGGTACGATTAATACTAAAGGGCGTAGCTTAAGTAGGTACCACAAATTTGAAACAATTGTACACTAATTAAATTAAAATGGAATGAAGAAAATATTTTTTTTCAAGAAATACCCTTGGTGAAGCACACCATTGACGGACTGCTGTGAGCTGTCTACTTCAGCTACTCAACTCTTTCTAATATAGTAAGAGATAAAAAATGGTAGTCGTAAAAGTGGTCTTTTGAAATTATTTTCTTCCCATGAAAAGTATGAAGGGATGAGCTAAAATTTGGCGTGTAACACATTTTGGGCCTCTAGTCTACTCGAAGTACAGGTTTTGATAATATTTTGGAAACAGATGTGTTGCTGGCAGAACAGAAAACGAAAGACAAAGAAAGATGTAGGACTACAAACTAGAATGCTCATAGTGAGTGTGGTTGCTGTCCAAGCTTCTGTAAGAATAGGGACCTATCTAGAAAGGGAAAATATTATTTGACAGAAAATTAAGGGTAATGAAAATTCATTAAGCCAGATAATAGCTTATACTCTAGACAGAGATTTCACTCATCCAGCCATTACATCAATCACCATGAAACTTGCATACAATTTAAATCCTGCTAACAAGACCAATCAACTGAACAGATGTTTCAAAAGTCTATAAGTAGATATTTTTTCCACTGTGAGCTGGAAATGTTGACTGGAAACAATTTTCTCCATCCACTTTGGATGAAGAAATGGACCACATTTACTGGTAGAAGCTATTCACACTTGCCTTTGAGTCTCGAGGCAAGTGCCTGTAAAGCCAAAAGAACTGCTCTGAGTCTCTGCTTGGTTTCTTCATCTGTCAGCACACCATCACTGTCAAACTTTGGTGGTTGCTGGAATGCATTCAGGAAAAATTCAGGTTTGTTAATGAAATGAAGATCAAGGAAGACTCCTATCTGTCGGAGGTGATATTGTGATCGTCCTCCACCAAAGCCACCTCCAGCACTCACCATTGCTGCTGCTTTATCAGCCCAAACATTTGGAGGTCTAGATGCCCAATCAATCGCATTTTTCAACGGTCCTGCCCAAGGAGCAGGAAAATGATAGTCATCAGTACCAAGAGTGCCATCTAGTCTAGCAAACTATAGCTACTTGCATATCCAGAGCCTAATCTATAATACTTTCAGATTATAATGGTTTGGATTTAAACTAGGTGACCAAATTCTCTGTTTGTATTAAGATGTACAGACTATGATTACCTCAACTCTAGCGGTCACGCCCATTGTAGTAACAGAAAATAAGACTCCCAATGGTACAACACATTTAAAGCTCACTCATCCAATCAAATGAACCAAGTTAACCAACAAAAGACCATAAGAGAAGATATACTAACTATTCATCATATCAACCTGAAAGACAAGCTGAGAAGACATCTCTCCATCACCTTAACTTGAACAGTTCTTTGGGAGTATTTCAGATGTCCACAGATGTTTGATGTTAAGTTCCAGCTAGTTACCACATTCATTTATACACTGTCTTACAGCCCAATACATTTAGGTATCCCTACCAAGTTCTCTATTTTGCTCTCATTGATCTTCTAAAGAAGCTCATCCTACAAATAGCCTGAATGAGATAAATATCTTGGATAACAAATATTTTTAATATTATCATTTTGTGCTAACACAGAACTTTTTCCTTAGCAATAATAGTTTCAAGTACAGCTTATGTATGCTATCATTTTTTTAATAACAGAACCATTTCCATTTGAAGCATCTTTCTCGTTTCAACCTTCCATCAAACAAAAGCTCTTGAACCAAATAAGTATGTGTGATTAATTAGCAATAGTGACCATGGGCCTGAATTCACACCAAAACCATTGAGAATATCCTCAATATAGAACACCAATTATTTTCCCTTTGTTCCTTTTTCGATATTCAAAGCTCTGTGCTCACCATAGATAAGCATCATAAATTATCATGCATGATTACAAGTTTTCAGATTCTTCACGCATAGAACTCGAAATAGCACTAGAGTAATCAAATCTCAGACCAATTAAAGCATAAATTGGAAAGGACTGTTCATAGTTGCCATAAAAAACAGATTAAGGGATTAAATATGTTCTTATCCTGCTTCTCCAGAACCAAGCTACTTTTGATTCGAGGAACCTTGCAACCTATTCAAATTTTTGCCCAAATTTTGACTAACACCACAAAGATTTTCAAAAACAATAAATCATTTTAAGTCTGAATTAACTTCAAGAAAGCTAAGTGGAGCATCAATTAGAGAAAAAAAAAATTAAAAAAAAAACGAAGGGGGGAAAAAGTTGGCGTACCTGTGACGGAGTAATTGTACTCGGGAGAAGCAAAAAGGAAACAATCAGCTTCTTCAATTTTCTTACGAAAAGCCTCTACAGCAGGGGGGTAAGTTCCGTTCACCTCAAGATCCGTGTTCAGAAACGGCAACGGCGATATGTCGACGTATTCGATCTCCATTCCCTTAATAGAATCCTTGCATATCTCCATCGCTACGTCAACAATCACACAACATGAGTAGCAACTAACAAGCACCAAATGCATATGGTGAAACAAAAAATTTAAAAAGAGAATCAGAAAAAAAAAAGTATACCGGCATTGAGGAGACCACGGTTGTAGGAACCTTTACGGAGGGAACCGCAAAGCCCAGCTACCTTGATTACTGGTCGAGTCGCCATTGCCGCTGCTTGCATTCCCCTGTGGTATATATCTTTTTTCTTTCCTTTTATTTTTCAGTTTTGTTGTTTCTTTTCAGCACAAACATATACACTGGAATTCGGAAGGCCTGATCTGACGGACGCGATGACGAACCTTTTTTTTCAATTTTAATTTATTTATCTGATTTTAATTTAATATGAGATTTAAATTTTAAAAAGATACTGTCGTTCTAATTCTTTTCATTTTGTCTTCTAATTAATCATTACATCTTTTTGGTTAAGCTGTCAATTAGGCAAAAAGTTAAGCTAAAAGAGATTCCAATACATTTTACTACTAATATTTTAAACAAACCATGACAACGAGTCTTTAACAGAATAGTGCTGTAATGGAGTATTTGATAAAGAAAGTAGTAAAAAATAAAGATTAGTTGAAAAAATTCAAATACAGAGAACCGCATTTAACTAATCTAGAGGTTATCTGTCACCCGCCACTTTGTTTGTCCAAGTCCACAAACTAAAAACTAAAAAACGTCATGGCTGCTGCGTTCATTATACTATTGTTTTCAAATTTTCATATAGTGTTGGAGATTTATTCAAAGGATATCAAGGCACGAAAAATGCCAAAGCTTAGTGGGTGTTGACCATTTTTCTACTCCTCTATTATACAATAGTCCTTTTTCTGTTAGTTTTAGGGTTTATGATTAGCTTAGGACTAAAAAAGTGTCCATTTTTTGAAACACGAAAGACTTTTTATGTTTAGTGATATTTATAAAGAACCAAAATAGATGCACCACTTGTACATAAGGGATTAATGGCATGCCATTAAAGAATATGCCATTTAGAAAATTAAGATTCATTAGAAACGAGTTGAAAAAAAATAGAATGTGTGAAGATTAAAACATCACATCAAGATGTATAAAGGTTATTGATTATACTCGCAGCCTACTCCACCTATAGCCTTAAATTTTGATGAGGATGCTCAATTTTTTCATATGGTATCAGAGCTAAACTTTTCTTAGCTCGTTCCTTCACCTGTAGGTCCGTTCTCACAATTGTTTGCTCTCCACGTCTAGCCAATTGTGTATTGTCTCTGCCTATTTACATTGCTCCGGACTTCTCTCCAATTATGCAAATTGAGCTTCTTGCTTTAATCTCTCTTCTCCAAGGCAACCTTCAGCTTGTTGAGCAACTCCGGGCTCCTTAGAATCAAGCAGATGAACAACAACAAAAAAATAAAGAAATCAATAAAGAAATAAACGAGTACACATTTAACCAAGAGCGGGGTTATGTTAAAAATATATGATATCCAACATAGATAGTATAAATATTAAAGGCTTCGACTTGATTTATGATATTGGTGAGCTACTCTACCGATTGTTCTTTGGGTTTTGACTTGAATACTCAAATTTTTTCACAAGCTACCATTTCAAAACAAACCGAATTCCTAAACCACTGGAGTGTCTTGTGAAGAATGTATTAATATGAATAATGAAGGTACACATCATCAATCTGATGTGTTAAAGAAGAGGGGGAAAAAAACATGACAGCGAATTACAGAAATAGTAAGAATGAAATCTATGATTAGAGCAAAATCTCCAAGACAATTGATTAAATGGTTGGTAGCAGATCATAACAAAATGATGAGATGGATAAAAACCAATAAAAGAGGACAAACCTGTCATGAACCACTGCCAGTTCTACTAGATCGGCATTGTAGATTTTGTAGGAGGTGAAGAGCAATGGAGGAGGGGAGCAGCATTTAAGGATTGCCTACAAATAGCCTTTTTTTCCCCTTCCAATGGATGCTTGACTGAGAACAAACAGTTAACAGGGGCAGCTTATAGAACATAACATAGGCTTTTGATGCCTCAATTCCTTTACTCACCTCAGCGAATGGTCCCTCATGCCTTAAAAGATCCTCGTCTTAAATCCCAAAGAACCAGTTGTTTCCTCAGTTTAAAGAAAACCTATCAGGCAATCTTTGCTGGATTCGAAGAACGAAATTAAAAGGTGGTGGAACTTCTGCAGTTGCATGTCTCAAAGGAAATGTTACTAGAAGTAAACTACTAATATTAAATTGCTTAAGCTTCAACAAATTGTCCTTTATCCATTACAGAATTCTCATATCAAGTCTCTACGAACCAAATTTGCCTCGCTTAAAGAGAACTTATCAGCCGATTATTTTTCACAATTGAAGAATGAATATTAAAAAGTGAAACTTTGTCAATTGCATGTTTCAAAGGTAAGTTACTACAAGTGTTATAAAAGCAAGCGAACCACACAATAGATATTCCCTGTCAAAATTAAATGCAAAGGCTGGAAGGCAAGATGGATTAGGATCAGCAAAGCTAAATTTTAACTAGGTACAAGAGGTACGTCAACCAGAATTTCATAGACTCTCATAGTAAAAATTCAAATAGAGTAGCAGTATACCTAAGAGCTGTCTTGTGCCACGTGTTACCTTCTGAATATTCTTGCCCTTGATTTTATATTTGGCTGTTAACCTATCCCAGCTTCTTAATACTGCTGTTGTAAACTTTAAGTAGACTGGTTTTGCGCTTAAGTCAAAGAATGCAGATATAGCAACCTGCGATCAATAGCAACAGCAGAGGCAAAATCAGTATATCGGGGTATCAATAGAAATTTTCATATTTAGGAAACAACAACATTAACAAATGTAACCAGCTCGTGATTAAAGAGAAGTAATATGCATGTCATCGATACCACTTTACCCTTAAGAAACATTTGGATGCTGGAAATGGGATCTTCAAATAAACAACACGAAGCCACTGGTTCATAAAAAAATGAATGGTTGTGATAGCTAACAGGTCCATGTGAAAGAACAGTCGCATTTTTATCACCAAAATGGAAAACATTAAATCAAGGCACATAAACATTATCTATGCACTAAATAGGTGGATACCTGCATACTAATAATGGATCCATCTGCTGCTCATAACATCAATATCTCTCAAACTTCGAGCAGCAAGGACTGTACTATAGCGCCTAGCATGTTATGGTCATGTTTCTATCTTTAAAATGAGAGACAATATCTCGAAAGACAAAATTTGTCTCCCACTTTTTTCTTTTACCAAAATTTCAGCAGAACGGATTTGCACCAGAGCTCATCATTAATTGTTAAATTAGAAAGCTTTGAACACGGTTACAACCTCTTTCAATCATATCAAGAAAATGCATCATCTTCGAGAAAGTATGAACTTCCAATATGAAATATGTATCCAGCATCCTTCATTGGATCTAAGAGTTTAAGTAGCAGCTCTTTTATTTCTTCTGACCGGCTGTGGGACTTGTCTTTAGCGACAAACTTATGTCTAATATTGTTTATCTCAATCCAACTATAAGCTGTTTCTTTCACCAACCCTCTGTTATCCATGTACCTTCGCAGAGTGCGGGCATCATCCCACCTTCCTGCTGCTGCATAGATGTTGGATAACATGATATACCTGGCAGCATTATCAGGTTCCAGCTCAAATAGAGCTTCTGCTGCCCTTCTAGCCAGTTTCAAGTTCCCATGTACCCTGCAAGCACCCAAAAGTGCGCCCCACATTCCAATATTGTCTGTTCCCCAAGGAGCTCCCTTGATCAATTCTGCAGCTTCCTGAAGCCTATTCTTCCGTCCAAGTAAATCAATCAAGATCCCATAGTGATCTAATTGGGGCACTATACTGTATTCCCTCTCCATTGAATGAAGATAGTGGAATCCTTCAGATAATAAACCACAGTGGCTACAGGCAGATAAAACCCCAAGAAAAGTTACATGATTTGGTTTTGTACCTGCTTCAATCATTTTGTCAAACATGAACAATGACATCTCCCCATTCCCATTTTGAGCATACCCAATTATTATCGAGTTCCAAGTAACTCGATCCTTCCCATCTACCCTCTCAAATAATGTCATAGCAGATATCATGTCTCCACATTTACAATACATGTCAATCAAAGCATTAACTACAAACACATTATGCAAATCAATTAAACACGTATATCTAAAAATGTGTCCATGAACCTGCTTCCCTTTTTCTATAATAGGTATGTCTGCACAAGCACTTAGAACACTAACATAAGTGGATGCACTGGGTATAATACCTTCTTCCAACATTTCCTTAAAAATACACAGAGCCTTATCTCCTTCTCCATTCTGAGCAAACCCCGTGATCAAAGCAGTAAAAGCCACCACATTTCTTACCGGCATGCTATCAAAAAGTGAGCACGCATCTTCCAATCTAGATGCACGTATATACGCAACCAACATCGAAGTCCAGGAGAATACATCAGACTCATGCATTTGACAGAAAATAGAATATGAGTACTCGGGTTTGCCACATTTCCCATAAGCATCAATCAGTGCATTGCAAACCACAAGATTAAACCTCACACCAATCACAGTCGCTAACCCATGCAATTCACGCAACAACCTCAACACACCCAAACACGCGCAAGCATTTACCACACCAACAACTGTAAACTCATCAATCAAGAACTCATTCCCACATTGTCTTCGCGTTCTTCTGAAAAATCCCATAGCTTTTCCTGGAAACCCATGATGAGTTAAGCTAGATATAATGGAGTTATAGCTCACAACATTTGGTTCGGGCATTACATCGAACACCTGGAAGGTTTTCCCAAAAAGCCCCTTTTTACAATAAGCCGAGAGTAATGTATTCCAAGATTGGGTATTCTTGTTTGACACTTCATTAAATGCCTGTTGCGCATATTCTACAGAGCTACATTTAGAATACATGTCAACCAGTCGATTGGCGAGGAATGTGTTAAAATTTAATGCCGTCTTGATCAGCTGCGAGTGTATGAGTCTCCCCAGCTTGAGATCATTAGTTCGAATGCATTTTGAAAGAAGGTTCGCGAAGTTATGAGCAGGCTCAGAAGATATGGCTTCAATTGGTTGCATTAGAGCAAACGCAAAATTTAGTAAAAATAAACTCGAATTGATTGTCAATTAAGAAAGAAATCGGAGATATTTTGTTAGAAACTCGAGATTGATTACCAATCAAGCAATTCAATGAAAGATCTTAACAAAGCTGAAACTCGCAGTCAATATTTGATCAAGCTTAATTGGAGTTTTGAGCTCTTTCCCTCCGTAGCTGATATGATAACCCAATTGAATATAGGCTGTTAGATTCTCCATGTTCACAAATACTCTCTTAGTTTGAAACTTGGCAACTAGTATTAAAAAGTAAATTAAAATAACTTTAATATTTAATAATATTAACATTTGTGTAATATATTAGAATACTTTTTGAATTTTAAATATGTGAAGTAAGATGTTGTGTGAATTTTTGATGCAAGATTGACTTTGGTAATTCCAGAGTGTTTGTAAATGAAGTTGTTTGGTACGTGAATTTTTAGTGCACGAATGAATTGGGTAATTCCTCGTTGTTTCGTAACTCTTCATTTCATTTTAGGTGATTTTATTTAATAGGAGTTTAAAATAAAAATAAAGAATTTTAAAATTATATATATCTTAAATATATCATAATATTTATGTATTCATTGTTTTGCTGCCCTTTTTTTTTTTTATGAAAAATGATATTACAAAATGAAAAATCAAACCTCTTCAATAATATGAAAATTCATATAATCAATCAGCTAAAAGGAAGATTCATTTAACAAAAATAAGTAGTATGGAGACAATTGTGCAACAAAGTAGAGGGAAGATCCATCTCCCCATTTGCGGCCCAAGCCCCCAGAATTTTGGGCCTTTCTCTTTTCAAGCAACTTTAATGTTCTAAATCCAATAACAAGAAAACTTACATAAATATACAATATTAAGAAAGTATTTATCATTTATAACAATAAAAAAATAATTTTATTGAACACTTATAATATATTTATAATACAGTTTTAATACATATTGCAGAGAACTATTTATAAAACATATATAATACAAGTTTTATAAATGGATAATACATTTATCATATATTTTAATAGACTTATAATACATTATGTTAGTTTCTTACTACACAAACATAATATATATTTTAAAACACTTATAATACATTTATATTGTATGCATAATTCACTTTTAATACAAGTGTAGATTTATCATAATATTGCTATATATTGCTATAAATTGTAATAAATAAAAAATATCGCTAAAATCAGTAATTAATTTTTAAAAAGCACTCAATCAAGTAATTTTTCCTAACAAAAATGATTATCTTTATTTGTTGTAATAGATAATATATTTTATTTTAAAAATTATAAATCACATTTAAAGAAAGTTAACCTACAAGTATTATTTGGATAATCTAATAAAATAAAAATTATTTTTCACTATGTATGTAACTCTAACTCGAACATTAATTAGTATATCTGTATATATGCATAAAAAGTAATGAGGCTGGTCTTCCATGCCAAGGTTAGGTAGCCATAGTAAAGAAGAATCTTTTGGCCCCATGAATTTGAAATGGTTCTTCATCAAAAATAAAAATATCTTAGTGATGAAGACATAAAGTTGTGTTGTAGTGGGTTGTCAAAAATACTAATCTTGCTAAATCATTTCATTTAGTTATCCATCCATCTACACTACAAGTAGACCACTTCTTCTTTTTCTTATTGATAAAATAATATTTTACTTTAAATATTAAATTTAAATAGATTATCGTCATCTTTGTTTCAATGTCAAAGTAAAAAAAAAAATCATCAAAATCTTCTTTGAAACTATTTTCTGCTCAACCTGTTTGGATTAACTTATTTTATATTTTTGTAAGTCATAATTTTTAAACAGTTTTATAGTGTTTGATTAAAATAAAAAAAAATGTTTTTTGCTTTTAAAAACTTGTTTTGAGCCAAAATAGCAAAAATAAGTCAGTAGTCATAACTTAGAAATCTTAATTTATGACTCTTGGATTATAAATACATCCAAGTAGGCACTTCTTCTTCTATTTTTCTTTTTTTCTAATTGGTTGAACTATAATTGAATTTTCTTTTTAAATCTTTAAGTAAAAGTCAAAACTTGTCTTCTTTGTTTTTCAAATTTAAGTTGAACAATATAGGGAATTAATCCTTTTCAATAATCCTTTAAAATGTGAAGTTCTTAAATACATTAGGTCAAAATATTTCGTTTTGGTTGAACAGTGAACACATTAAGTGAAGGTCTCCATCAATAGATTAAAACGTTCGGTGATTCATTAATTTATCACTGATATATCATAATTCATCGTATTAGAATACATGCAAAATATAGAATGTTGATTCGTATAATAGAGTAGTACTGACGATTTGACCTTAATATTAATGCTTAATCGTATCATCTCAATTTCTCTCTTTATTCTCTAGCTAGTAAAGGTTTATTTCATGGTCCGTCAACTTTTATTTTATTTTACTCAAGTTATTAATTTATTTATTTTTTAAAAATTCATTCAACTTTATTGATATATCACATCAAATCATTAAGCAATTTGTTGTGACTAAAATGTCACTTAATTTTATCAAAGTTCCATAGAAATTTAAACACTTGACAATTTTAGTTACATTCAAAAGGTCTGTTAACTTTGACGAATTACTCAGAAAATGTTGTTTGCAACAAATTTTAAAGTGATGAAAAATATATGCAATCATAAATAAAATATGAAGAAAAATAATTTTATTAATAAAAATGTGGGTAAAAATTTGTTTGTTCCCATGATTCTTCTCTCTAAGATTTTTTCATGATTCGAGGGTCGTTAGTGGCGTTTTCTCGAACTAGAATCATTTGGACTTGACCTCCATGAAAAGATTTGTGGATTTTCTTGAAGTATTTGATTGTCAAAAAGAGTTCAACCAATCTTGATATAATCTTTGTGACTATCCCAAGAGTTTATGAGATATTTGAGATGCCTCTTCAAGGGATTATATTACCTTTTGTTAAATTAGGTCTTAGGCCTAATTCACACCTCAAAAGCTAACTCAAAGAAGGGATTATATTACCTTTTGTTAAATTAGGTCTTAGGCCTAATTCACACCTCAAAAGCTAACTCAAAGGGCGGAGGATTGTTCAAACCTTATAAGGATTCTACACATCTTATTAACCATCAATGTGAGACTTTTTGTCATTTTTCAACACCCACCTCACGCCTAGTGCATAGTATCTGGTGCATGAGCAATTTAAATTTCGGGAGCCCAATATTGTGTGAAACGGATCCTTCGCTGATACCATGTTAAATTAGGTCTTAAGCATAACTCATACCCCAAAAGTTAGCTTAAAGAAAGGAGGATTGTCCAAGCTTTATAAGAAGTCCACCAGTCTCATTAACCACCAATGTGTGACTTTTTTCATTCTTCAACACCCTTTATATAGGCATGAACTAGGGTTTAGGATTGAATAACCTCCAAGAATCCCAATCAGAATTGAACACGTTTCGTAGAATTTCATTTAATTTCGATGTCAACAAATGTCTCCTTTATTTTCTTATAATGACTTTATATGATACTTAAGCAAAATTGAATGATTTTTGCTTAGGCATGGACCTTTTTATCATAAATAATAATTTAGTATCAGTAGTGCAATATAATAAAAATTGAGCGATTGTCAGTGAAAGGGTCGTAATACATAAGCAACTCTTTATACTACATACTGCAACAATATGAACGGAATTTTGAAAGAAAAAAATGAGTCGAAAAAAGAAGGAATGGTAATTCATGTTTTCGACAAAGTTCAGTTTTTGCTGTGGATTATACGTCACATGTCATGTCTCTTGCTAGAATATGTTTAATAATAAGAATCAATCAAATTTACGAAACCGCTTATGTATTTTAGTAAAAAAAAATCTCGCTGCTTAACATTTGATTATCACACAATGATAGTAAGTTAACTTTCAAAAAATAAATTATTAAAGAATGAAAAAATAAATCACATTAGTAATTAATGATATGGATGTTCTTGGAATACTGTGAGTTAAGTCTAAGCCTAATTCAATATGGTATCAAAGCAAACTCATTTCACTCTAAATTTGAACATTGTAAAATGAAAAAAATCTCACATTTAAAATAATCTGCAAATTTTTTTATTTTTTTTTTACCCCCCATTTTGGAGGATTTATAGTGTTTCCACACTTCTCCTCCAGTGTGATTCGAACCCAGGACCTACCAATCGTGGGTGAAGGTGCTTAACCAACTGAGCAAGCCTCACTTGTCTCTGCAAATCTTTTAGATATGAAATTATAAGCTATAGTCGCATATTATGATAATACCAGTAGTAGTATTTATTTTTTTTAATGAAAAAAGGTTGTGTGAGTGTGTCGGCAGATGAGTACGGGCATTTCTCGTGAACTTAAAGAAATTAGAAAAAGTGCTGTCCATTAAGGAAGTGGGGAGAAAAGCTGCAAACTTACCAGAAACATATTGCGTGCTATTCATTCGTAATTCATAAAGGAAATTGCCTTTTTTCTTCCTCTTTTTTTTCTTCATTCATGATTGGAAAATGGAGACCAAAATGTGACCCATATATATGCATGATGGGGCATTATATTGGGACTTCCACTTTTATTTTTTATTTTTTTTTAACTCTTTTGCTACTCCCTTTTCCCCTTTATGGTTTACTGTTTTCCCCGAGACGAAATCCATCGTTGATTTTTTAAAGTTGACATCAATTTTTATTTAAACATCTCAACTAAGCTTTGTTCATTTTAGACACTTCAAATAAGGCTTCGATGTATCATTTTGACACTTTTTGCTGACTTAGCACATTGCGTGTGCTGCATCCATTTTATCATATAATGACATGTCATCTATATATGCCACGTGTCAAATTCGTATCATATAAATTAATAACACGTCATGGTTATCTTTATTAACTATTTTCAAAAATTATTAATCAAAATATTAAATAACAAGTAAAAAGAATAATTCTTTAAAGTAAAATCTATACATCTTTCAGCTTCCTGCACTTTCCGTTCAACTTTCCTCCACTTCTGTGGCCTACAATCACTGTCACCACATCCTCACAACCACCATCACCATCACCTCCACCCTCGTAGTCTCCTTTTCTTTCATTTAAATTTATTTTCATACAAAAGAAAAGGGACATTGAAATGAAAGTTTTGAAAAAAAAACTTGAATTTTGAAAATATAAAATCTAAATTGTCATCTTCCTATGTTTCATTTTCTTTTTCTTTCCTCATCATAAGCCTTTTGTGTTTGAAAATTTTACGCTTTAATGGTGGTATTTTGTGAGACAAAAATGAAAAGAAAAAAAAAGTGGAAAGAAAGGGGATGGGTCTGCTGATGGGGTGGGAGTTGGCTAAAAAAAGGGGGTTGGGGCGGGGATAGGGTGAGATTGACTGGAAACCGGGGTGGGGGAAGTGCTGAAAAGAAGGTTGAGGCGGGAATGATTGAAAAAGGTGGGTCTGGGGTAGGGGCGAAGAAGGAGAAAAAAAAAATTATTATTATTTTATAATTTTCATATTTTATAATTTAAATATGCTCCTTCACTTGCCTTTACATGCGTGTAATTATGCACTCTTGCCAACTCAGTCATTATATAGCCACATAAGCATGGTTAATGATCGGAGGGGTTTGATATATTGTGTATTATTGAGTTTAAGCATCTAGTTGGTAAATGATTAAATAGAAGGGTTCATAATACAAACTCAAATAAGTATAGGGGGCCATTAGACCATTTCGTCTATTCGAATGTAACTTTGACTTGAACTTTATATATATATCGACAAATTCACTAATAAGCATAAGTAATTGATTTTGAACACAATAAATCATAGTATGAGTTATATGGTAATGGTATCTCGAATCAAAATTTATAGAATTCAAATTTTAGATCCACCTACCACATATCCTTGGAGAATAACGGTTATCTTTGAGCAACAATTTTGCTAGTTCAATATAAATGTAGATAGATTAACCCTTTGTTCTGAATGTGTAAATTACTGCACCTAATGAATTGACCAATAGAACAAACAATTTTAGAAAACTTTTTGAATATGAGGTTGGCTGAAAAAATCTAAAAATGTGACCTTGTTTTTCGAAAGAAACGAACTAGTGATCAACGGGCAATTGTCCTCTCTCTGCCAAAAATGAGTTAGTACATTCACATGCCAACACAGGGTGCCATTTTCCTAAGGTGGACTAACGTAAGTGACAAAATTGAGCAGTTAAATATCTCGATGAACTAAACTGCACCCAAGACGTTGTTTATTTTTGTTGTCTTTCTTTCTTTCCTTAGCTTGTTTTGTGTGTTACTGTCTATTTCACATTTTTTTGTCATTTGTCAATGCTAACATGGAAAGTGGGTAAAGCATATTCCATCCCATTCCTCACCGACACTCAACAGTCAACACTCTTGTGTCTTCTTTGTTTTGGTTTTTGGAACTAAAGTTATCATGAAAGTAGAATTTATTGATTGGGTTATGATAATCCTCTTGAAGTTGGTTTTGATGATTTGACAAACTCGGAAAACAGGTAGAGGACTTGATCCCTTTGAGAGCTTCTTGGAGATAACGATAGCAGAAAAATTGTACATAACAGATTATGCCAAGTCTGCAGGTCTTTGTTTATGCGGCCGAGTCCCTGTGCAGAAGACCAGTTGTCTAACCAATACAAATCGTGCAGCACATGATATATCAATGATATATACGTTCATTACAACATTTTCTCATTTGGCTTTCGGAATCAAAAAAGGGAATATCCATTAAAACTCATGCTCTCAAGTATTGAAAATTTGCTTTTGAAGAAGACCAAGGATCTGATAGAGTTATAAGTGTTTTGTTCTTGTTTTTAGAGTTGTAATTTCTTGTTTTTAATCTTGTAAGGTCTACTTCCTAATCTGTAAAGGAAGTTAGATCAATTCTCATTTCTTATTTCCTTTGTTCATCTTGTCGAAATAACTAGAGCTAGTTATGGAGACCACGTGAACTCTAAATCATTTAAGAGGTTAGTGATTTAGGAAGCAATAGAGTTATTGTTTCAAAGTCTGTAACAGAGTTGTTACAAGAAGTGGAGAGGGATTGTGAGTACAATTCCTAGATTATAATAGCTTGTACTCTGAATCTTTGGTTCAGTTATTCTAGTGAAGATTTGAGCTGAAATCCTGTGGGACAGGTCGTGGTTTTTCTCCCTTGAGTAAAGAGTTTTCACGTAAAAATCTTGTGTCTATTTTATCTTCATGTTCTTTAACTTTCTGCACTAATTTCTGATAAGGGATCCGATCCTTATTATTCTGGTAGAAGCATTCATTCTAACCAGTTGATTTTATGATTATAAACTTATTTTTATATTGAACCACGTCGAAATATGGTTATATATCTGCATGATATTTAAACCAAAAACTACCGAATCATTCCTTTCGTTGTGGAGTACCACTAACGAAGAGATGGTTCCATTTGAGCCTTTGTGTTTTCCCTTTACTTCATATAGGAGAAGCAATTGGCGTGGTTGGATTTTTTTTAGAAAAAAAAGAAGAAGAAGAAATTCAATCAAGTGCAAGTCCAAATGATACAATAACAACATACTAGATGTTAATACATAGTAATTAACAAATAAATAGAAGTGTTTCTCTTCTCCAATATTAGATGTGACGATTCTCATAATTTACTATAAAAGAGCTAAATATCAATTTCAAGATTCGAGGTTTGCTTCCACTTATTAACAAGATAAGAGAGGTAGGAAATCCAATAATTTATGAAAATATCTTGCAAGGACAAAAGCATTAGATGTCCCCTCCTATTACAAACCCAATATAAGCTTTAGATGAGGAAGTTGGACGATAATAGCTCCTCAATATTCCAAAGCAAGCTATCCTCTTAGGCGCGAAAAAGTCTAGGGTTGGGTAGGGGCCTCTCTTAACGCCTAAAAGACTCCCCAACTCCTCTATTTTAATTTTTATGAAAATTAAGTTTAGGGAAGGAGTACTTAACTTTTTTAATTTACATTAAAAGGAAGCTTCCACCAAATTTAGAAAACTTGCATGTTTTCTCTAAGTTGATTGCTAAATCAGCTTTCAGTAAACTAGAAGGTAAGGGGAAATAATTGGAATTGCTCCTCTGAAGAATTTATAGAAAATTCAATGCATTTTCCTATAGTTTAAAATATTATCTAAGATATCGAAATTAGTTTAGTGCTTCATTATTATATTAATCTTTCCTAAATACCATTGATATCTTTAACTACAAACTTCAAAAGAAAGAAAAGCACAAATGTTTACACCAAGTCAATTAGCGTAAAACATATACGTGCAATTTGCATATACATTTTTAACACTTAATTATGACTAAGTAATACTACGTATTATTTTCATTTTAATTTCGTTGACTCTTAAAGTCAATTAATGCTGATACCCTCTTCTCTAGGGCTCAAGTGATCTTTATTTTTTTTCTTTTTGTACATAGAGTATGGCATCAGTCTATCAGATCGAGATCTTACTCCACTTGAATAATCACTATAATTAATCTTCTTTTATTGTTCTAATTAAGTGTCCCTACTCTTAATTTGTCTATAATATTAATCATTCTGAGGAATCTTTTCCTTGTGCATGTGGCATGTGCTATGTTCACTAAATTACATACTAGTAATATTCTTCGATGGCACGTTGATCCTAATTACAAAGTTATATTACACGCAAAAAAATGTTTGAGCGGACAAGCGAGTACATAGATGTCATGTCACGATCCAACTCGCCGCGCCGTGCGGACACCCAATCTACACCCTAAGCGGAAAAATCCTTAACCATTCTAAGAAAACATTGCAGAATTAAAGTCAAACTTAAGTAATTAAGCCAAAATTCTAAGAAAGTTATTTTCAAACTAGCTTACACAATGATACAAAAAACCCCAAGGATACTAGTCTAAACAGGTACAAAGAGCTCTGAAGAAACAAGATACAATACAAGCAAAAGACACAGCACCAACCACAGAAAAGGAAAAGTAGGAACTGTCGAAAGATCATCTTCGCCTTCGTCTAGAAAACTCCACTGACCCTACAACCAGACTATGTCAAGTGGCATAGCAAAAATAGTATCAGTACAAACAATATGTATTGATAGACATCATCGTACAATCTGATACCTACCATATAGTATATGAACAGAAAAATAAGAGAGATCATAATGGTTAAACTTTATTAAATTGCCCGCCTTTATCCATACGTACACTCTTTATTCCTACCCTTAAGGTATTTACCACTCTACGCTCTAGAGATTCACTATTCATTCTAGTTACAACTTACGATCTATGGGTTATGGGGCCACCTTACTATTGTTCAATCATCCCAACAGTCTTTACCTAACAACCTTAACCGCTCGATGATTTCACCCAGCTACCACTAGTCCTGATCCGATTGTCTCACAACATAGGGCCTAGCTATTCCACAATCATGCTTCCACATTAATTCGGTCATAAGTAACCATTACTACTACTATAGTTACTCGTGAACACTTCAACGATAAAACCATTTGTAAACAAGCAACTTTGAACTTTAAGCCTATGAAAATAGAATACTTCATACAACACATATGTCACACCAAGCCTAATACAGCCTATCCTCTTACCACCATATGTTTATACATACTCGCATCTCTTTATAACTAACACATGTCAACTCAAGGGTTCATTCATAGGTCCTTTATCCAGGGTTCATTTACCTCTAACATTATTATTATATGCAAATATCGATACCATCAGGTCCTCTCATGGAACCATCCACACACACATACTTGGCCTTCTCAAGGGACCCAATCTAGCCATGTATGTGTTAGAATGTGACACTCGATCCAAGAATGTGTCGGAAAGGGACACCCTATCTAAATACGTGTTAGAACGTGACACCTGATCCAACTATATGTCAGAACCTGACACTCGATCCAATTAAGCAGACCAACCACAACTATCAACAACAGACCACTTTATATCACCAAAAAAAAATTCATCACAAAATAAGATAACAATTAATCATTGCATTAAGTCTAACCTGTTTTTCTTAATTATACGCATCTATGCATATTATGAAGCAATTTAACAAGTATATGAAACACCTATGGGAAACAAAATAATCACATACACTACCAAACCTTTAAGGTTTATCATCAATATCTACTTAGTTTTCTATTCTTGTACACAATACTATGCCCGTTATAAAATAACCATTTGTATGCAATAATATCACAACAAATACACTTCCCCAATTATTAAAATAACTTTTTACCCAGGTCACATTCGAATTAGACCCTAACATAATCGAATTTCTGCCTGTGATCCATGACCACAGCTTGGTTATGGGATTTCTCATTAAATTTCCTTTCATACTACACAATAGGTATAGATTTACTACTCATAAAAGAGAAGCCTAGCCTACTTGGGCCCAAGCAACTATGGAGGGAAATGTTGCTGAAATCCTTGGTTCCAGATGTTCTGCAGACAAGGCAGGATTGAATTTCTCCGGTTGAAAGCCTTTCAATGCTAAGATTCCCTCCCCTCTTCCTCCCAAGTAAAGAACAACCTTTTGGAGGATTTTTGCAATAACCCTCGCCTCTAACCTCTATTTGGAAGAAGTAGAAAAAATAAAAAAATCGCAACTTAAGTTCTGATCCACGTCCTCCCACTCTGACAGCCACATTCTCGCTCTGACAGCGCCGCTAAGATGGGACCATCCCTCTCTGGCGGAATTGTGGGACCCAGTTGAGTAAATTTCTTGTGATTTCTTTTTAATCATAATTAACAACGATTCGAATCGTTACATGCCAATCAAAAAGTTATATAAGAAATTCAAAAAAAGAATTCTAAAATGTCATCATTGTAATTTGAACATATATATATGACATATAACAATATTTTTGAAATCCCTTTATCGCTATACTTTAATATATTTTTTTCACGTCAAGGGGTTTCAATAATTCACATATAATTTGAAAAGAGTTTTACTCTATTTGCATATAGTATAATATGTCAATGAAGGAGTTTCGATTGAAAGCCCCTTGATACTATTTGGTTTCGTTACTGTCTAAAATAGTTTTTTTTGTCTCAATTAATGTGGTACTTTTGTTTTTAGTCGAAAAGAATATCGCATTTTTATAATTAGAAATAGCTACACTCTAGTTTAAAATTCTCCTTTAGTTTTTAATAAAATGGTCTATAACTACCCAAATATTTAACATTTATTTTGAACTACAAATTTCAAAAAAAAAAAAACTTCTAAAAAAGTTGTGTCTAACCCAGTACTGCTACATAATAAATGAAAACAAAAGAAATAATAATTGAGAGTTATTTGTGTGGGTCTCTCCATTGTTGCCTTTGCTTTTTCTTTTTCCTTCTTGTTGGGGTTAAATCCATAATCTATGTCCCAATGTACTATTCTATGGGTAATGCACGGATTGTTTATGAAATGATTTTTATATTTCATGTTTTCAAAAAAAGTAAATTCAAACAATCAAAAATTATAACTAAATATAACTCTATTTTCAACTCTTACTTCAAAAATTTCAAATAAAATAATAAACAAAAAGAAGGCAAGCTATCTGATGAATTTGCTGAAATGCCAATGCCAATGTAGCATTACCACCTTTCTGAATACCTGACCTCTTCAATCAAAGTCTTGAGCCATGTAAATCACCCTCAAAGCTAAAGGAGTTATTTTAGGATGAGGTTGATACTTTTATAATCCTTGATCGAAGCATGGTCTGGAATCAAGAATTTTTCCTCTAATATCAAAATTACGAGTAGAAGGAGTCATCCCAAAAGTTTTCCATAGAGGTGAAAGGGGAAGGGGCATTGGTACGATCGGGTTAAATGAGTTCCGCGGGTAAGCAATTCGGCACACTCCAACTGATGTCATTGATGTAAAAAAAGACATCTGAATAGATTGAGTTAAATGTTGAATCATAAGTAGGAGGGACCTTTTCTCTTTGTATGTCTACTTCTTTCACTACTTATGCCTTATAGATAGAAAAATAAGCTTCTTTCGGAATCGAAACATATTTTTTTTTTTGTTATAGTATATAGTAGATTGTATATGAGATCTATTCTATTACTTTATGTGACAATCTATTTTGAGATATTACGATTATAGAGTGAATTTGATTATATGTTATCAGGTAAACTAGTCTAATTGAAAATTCATTTTTGGGGTGCAACAAGAATTTTGTATTCTCAAATAATATGAGAGGAATTTTATTTACTTTCTCATGAATTTTATTGGACTATTAGCATAGTAGAAAATGACAAGAAAAAAAAATATACGTGGAAATGTCACTGGTCTCTTTATAGAGAGTCAAACTTATAAATAGTTATAATATTATAAATATATGTATAATAAAACTATTTATTTACAACGGTACTCTGAATTTAATGTGTACAAAAGTTCAACGGGAAATAAACGTTGAAATATTTGACATGGAGTGGATAATCATTCATCTCCATTATATAAATCATTATATGCTTCATTAATTACCCCAAAAAAAGGATCTGCATTGGATAATACTATATATTGCATATAATAATATATAGAGAGGGAAGCTCGAGGGATTAATTAATATATTAGGATTTAGTTACTTGTATATACTTGCAACAAGAGAGATGTATAGATGAAGAAAATGTTCTAACAATTAAAAATATAGTTAATAATTCCTAATTTTTTTAGTTATAGAATTATGAAATATGAAAAATATCAATGGTCCACATAACTCTTTTAAAGTAATTCATGTATAATAAATAACAATCCTTCTTTATGATCCACTTAACATTACCTTCGCGATTAATTATTACATAAACAATCCGTGCATTACTATTTTTTTTGCCTAATTTACTTTTAAACCAAATGACCCCTATAATTAATAGTGGTGCACAAACAAGCTAGAGTACTCGCCTTAAGAGAACACATTTTTTATTTAAAATGTTCGTTTCTTTTTTAGGCTTCATTTGATATGGTATATAATTAAGAATAACAGAATGTATTAGTAATGTTGAAATTAGTGTATGCAAATGTTATTTTTTATGAATTGTTTGGTTTTTTTTTATCAAATTAAACGAATCGAATATATCAGAATCAAAGTAATAAGAGTACTTCCTTAATAAGGTGTATTAGAATAGAAATAATACCTCATATAGTTAATAACACAGTTTACTATGTATACAAATAATACTGAATAGAATGTGTATTAGTTTATATCGAACTTAAATTTACAATCAAAAATTATATATACTAAAATTTAGTATGAATACTATACATATTCTTATATATCTTAGCAAACACTACTAACCAAAGGTTACAAAAGAGTACTAATTAGTAGCAATATATTTAAGACAAAAAAACACGATCTGGTCAAAAGCAAATCTGATTTTGACCAACAAGTGCTGTTGTTAATTTATGCATGGCATTATAAGAACTTGATTAGATGTTTGGAGGAAATAGACAAATTAGATAGAATGTTAAAAAAAAAACAAAAAAACTAAGTACTAATATTTACTAAGCTTGTTGCTTAATGTATGTCCATGGTTGCATATTCCATTGGTCGTCAATAGAAGACAAATTTTAATTGAGTACAAAAAAAAATTGAATAAAAAATAATAATTTATTTATTTATTTATTTATTTTATGTGGAGAACAGATAGTAGAGGGGCATGACATGATAAGTAAATGGAATACAGTCTGTATCAAACTACACACCACACACTCACTCCCTACCCTGCACTTCACTCTCCCATCCATGATTCCATGTTCTAACAAGGAAAGAAAAGTGAAATCAAAATTCAAAGTCTACATCATAATTAGAAAAATTACCTTCAAATTTTAAATATTCTTTAAAAAAATAATATAATTAACTATAATTTCAACTTTAAAAATATATATTCTTTATAAAAAGTATGATCAAATATAATTTCAACTTTTAAAAATTTATATTCTTCACGAAAAATATGATCAGATATCATTTTAAGTTTAAAAATTTAATAATACCCCCTATGCACTATGCATACAATTGGATTGTATGTGCTTCATGGTGTAATTCCCATATAAAAAAAAATCTTCCATCTTGATATTTTCCCAAATGACATGAGTAATTACATTTTTGATCCTTCAATTATGTCAACTCTTATAATTTTGGTCCTAGTAATATTTCATAAAGTGTATTTAACCTTGAATTAACTAAAATAAATATATTTTTATCCCCTTTTATATATAGGAGAGCATGTATAATATATTTAGCTTAATTTTAGTACTCTATTCCCAAATACTTACAAATACAATTCTAACACAATAAAAAATCAATATCAATTAAGAGCTCGTTTGGATTAACTTATAAGTTACTTATAAGTTGTTTTCAACTTTTTTGAGTGTTTGACTAACCAACTTAAAGTCATTTTGTGCTTAAAATAAGCCCCAATAAATAATTGAGTTTGTTTGGATGGACTTATTTTAAACAACTTATAAAAAAATAAATTGGGTTGCATCTACTTTTTTTTTTTAACTTATAATCAATTTTCAACTTATAAGTTACTTAAAATAAATTCATCTAAATAAGCTCTAAATTTGTGAAGATTCAAAAGTAGAAGGACTAAAAGTGTAAATTTAAATTAATTTTAAAAAATCACACAAGATCAAACTCAAAATAAATCAAAAGCAAAGTGCACCCCTTCCTCCACTATATATAGAGGTAGGTAAACACCCTTAAACCACACCAAAACCCAAAACAAAAAAAAACAAAAAAAAAACAAATGGAGGGCTCTTCTTTCAATATTATTCTCTCATTATCCCTTCTCTTAATTTTGAGCCTAGCCCAAGGTGGATTAGCCAACCCCAAATGTGCTAAGTTTCACCAAGACAACAAAGACTCATCAACACTACAAGTCCTACATGTAAACAGCCCTTGTTCTCCTCTTAAACAACAACAAAATGAACACTCAACATCATGGGTGGACAGTGTTCTCCAAATGCAAAATAAGGACACAAACAGGCTACAGTTCTTGGCTAGCCTTGTTGCTGGTAGATCTTTTGTCCCTATAGCTTCTGGTAGACAAATTCTACAGACTCCAACATATATTGTGAAGGCTAAAATTGGGACACCACCTCAGACTTTGATGGTGGCTTTGGATAATAGTAATGATCTTTCTTGGTTCCCTTGTGGTGGGTGTGTTGGTTGCTCATCTACTGTTTTTGCCTATGACAAGTCCACCACTTTCAGCAATGTCAGCTGTGAACGTGCCTCATGCAGCCTGGTAATTATTTAGTACTACTCTCCCGTTGTTATAATTTGTTTGATTTTGATTTGGTACGGAGTTTAACGAAGTATAGAATACTTTTGAATATTGTGGTCTTAAGCTAAAGTACATTAAATGTATCTAAATGACTTTTAATTTTGTGATCTTAAACATGACAAATGTAAATTTGAAATTTTAAGATTTGTTTTCTTTCAAAATAGACTAAAGAAAGAAAGCTATACAAATAAATTGAAATGGAGGAAGTAAGATTATTATACTCTCTTACTACTTCTGCAAAAAAAAATTGAATCTTGTGATCTTGAACTATATACAATGTACATACTTTTAATTTTGTAGTCTGTACACTTTATCCTCTTCTTCTCATTTCCAAGTTAAAAGAAAGAACCAGAGACTTTTGGGTATAGCAAAAGTGTTTTAGTCTTAAAGATGCACGTGATGAAATTGATAGATTAGTCTTAAACAAATTTTAGTGTTTAGAAAGGTTATTAATTAATAAAGTTTTGAGATGTATCATTCTTGTCATAACAAATTAAACAGAAAAAGTGTCAATAAGAGTAACATTTATGCAACACATACAGGATTACTTTGTGTTTTCATTTGACTTAGCACGAAAATGAAGAAAATCTTTGATGTGTAATATTAAATATGTCATGGCCGTATGTTAGGAATAGAAAGTTATTACATAGAAAATTACATTCATTTTGAAACAAGACTAAAGAAAAGACATAAATTGTAACAGAGCAGAATAAGACTAAACAGGGGAGACATAAATTATATTGTAGTAGTGGTAACAGAATAAGTAGATTTAGTAGTTGTAACTTTAAATCTTGTTGGTACATTTCTTCTACCATGGAATATCAACCACATATTTGTTATGCTTGGATAAGTTCCTATCGATAACATGAAAGTTTTGCTTTCCACTGATTTCAATTTGATGATTCTACTTGAGTCAAATAAGTTCTTCCTTTCTATTTTGAAAATAATTTTATTTTTAGATGACAATAGAAGTAGTCATAATCTATCATTTTTCAGATATCTCATGAGAAGATAGTGTTCCGATCAAATAAGCTTAGCTAGCTCAGTTTCTTTACTAAATGCATTGATTTTTTGAAAATAGGTTTAAACTGTGTTTTAACATTAATTGATTCAGACTTAAAAAGTACATGATTTTAGAAATGCTGCCATGTTACTAGTACGATCGAAGAGCAAAAACCGAAAAAATAGGTAGAAATTAGATACAGCTAATCATTCTTTAAAGATCTTGTTAAACTTGTAATTATTGACAAAGTATGTCACGTGCTTGATACGGCGCGTGAGGCCTGAAAAGTTGTTTGTACCGTCCTGGCATTTGTCGGTAACAATGCAATCAGCCGCAATGTTATCCGGCCCGTGACCTTCGTCACATTATTTGGTCAAAGACTCTTTCTTTTGAGCATTATAATATGAAAGTTTAGACAGTGAATCAGGATTGTAATGTTAATTATTAAAAATATTTCGTCAGGTACCAACACGGGGCTGCGATGCAGCCACTTGCACCTTCAACCTAACCTACGGCGGTTCGAGCATAGGTGGAACCCTTTCACAAGAAAAATTGGCACTCGCCACCGATCCGATACCCGAATTTTTATTTGGTTGTGTAAAAAAGGCCACGGGTAGCTCCGCTCCACCTCAGGGGCTATTAGCTTTGGGCCGTGGCCTATTATCATTTATATCCCAATCCGACAGCCTCTACAAGTCCACATTCTCCTATTGTTTGCCCAGTTACAAGTCTCCCAACTTTTCTGGCACACTTAGGTTAGGCCCAAATGGCCAGCCCAATAGAATTAAAACCACACCATTGCTAAGAAACCCAAGGAGATCATCCTTTTACTATGTCAATTTGGTCGGAGTTAAAGTCGGCAAGCGAATCGTCGATATCCCTCCCAGTGCATTGGCTTTCAACTCTAACACCGGTGCCGGCACAATAATTGATTCCGGTAATCAAAAATTTAATTATTACTTGTTGCTAGTTGATAGTGAATCAATAAATTGTACTAATTTTTATTTTTTGGGGGAATTGACAGGCACGGTGTTCACGAGGCTAGTTGAGCCAGCTTACACAGCGGTGAGGAATGAGTTCCGGAGGAGAATAGGGAGGAACACGACGGTGACATCACTTGGCGGATTCGACACCTGCTACACTGTACCTATAACGATTCCGACAATAACGCTGATGTTCGCCGGAATGAACGTGACGCTGCCGCAAGACAACTTCCTAATAAAAAGCAGCTCAAGCAGCACCACTTGCTTAGCAATGGCTGCTTCCCCTGCAGATCCAGTGAACTCTGTACTCAACGTTATCGCCAGCTGGCAGCAGCAAAATCATCGGATCCTCTTTGACGTCCCAAATTCTAGAGTTGGCGTTGCTCGTGAAACCTGTAGCTGATAACAAAAGCTACTTAATTGGGTTTTGGATTTTTCTTAATTAAACTTGATCAATATCATCATTTGATGGGACCTTATTTTATTTTTATGTTTTTTTTTGAGTTTCGGGAATGAATTATTAGAGGTTTGGTACTTTTATATTGTCGGTCTGTGCATTTTCGTTTTTTTTTTTTTGGATTTTATGTGTCACGGGTTGAAAGTAATGCTCCTGTTTCTAGATACTTCTTTACTGGTTTCCTCACCTTCAATGGAAAAAAACATAAAATGATTACTGGTCCCTTCATTTCCAATTACCAATCCTGCTAGAATTTATTTGGACAGGACTAATGAATATAATTGAATACTCTCTCTCTTTCATATTAGGGTTATGTTTGGAAAGCCACTTACTAATTGGAATTAGTGTATTTATTAGGATGATAATTATAATGACAAATTTGTTATGTGTATTTTTTGATTGCACAAATGTAATTATAATGTTATATTAAAATTTAAAAATAAAAATTAATTATTTAAAATTTAAAAATTATATTAGATAAATAAGGATTTTTATAAATGATATTAAATTAAATATTTAAGATATATATTAATTAATAAACATATGTTTTTAACTAATATTATAAAATAAATTTATTTATATTTTTAAAATTAGTATATTTTAATTAATTTTATCATAAAAAAGTAAAATTATAAGATATTTATGAACATCATGAAATGTATGTTTGACAGAAATGTTAATATTATAAATATAATGTCATAAAATTATTAAAACATTTGATAAAAAGATAATTTATCAAGTTTAACTAAAAAATACTCCTAAATGGCAATGTGAAATATAAGTCAATACATTGAAAATATGACATAAATTTTAAATTCAAAACAAAAAATTTAACATAATACTCATATATCAAATTTCAACACAGCGTATATAAGTATGATTTAAAAAAAACGTAAGTGTATAACCTTATTTAATAATGAATTCTACTTTAATTTAAAAAGTAAAATACTAATAAAATTATGCAAATAAAATAATAAAATAATAAATAAATAAATAAATAATATGAAAAATTGAATGAAATCACCTGAAAAAATAAAGGTCGAGAATGAGAAGGAAATGAAATATAAATAATAATAATAATAAAAAATATATATAGGCAATTTTCAGGGTTGGTTGTATTAAACTACTACACTTATTCCCATTTTATTTTATTTTAATTTTTGCCATTTTAATTTTAATAATAATAATAATTGAAATAAAATATATATATTGAATAAATAAATAAAATAGGACAAGTTTTGGTTGTTCCAAAGAGTAGGTAACTGATGAAGAGAATCATGTTAAACAAACAAACAAGTATATAAGGGCACGTGATATTACCAAATGGTAACACGTTGTGTAGCTTTTATACACTATTCGTGTTGAAAGTGTTACGTATAAGTTTTGAATAAAAATTACACGTTGTGCAGCCTTTATACACTATTCTTGTTGAAAGTGTTATAAGTTTTGAATAAAAAATAAAAAATAAATGTTTAGAAAATATTAGAATAATAAAAATATTTTTATAAAAAATAAAAATATTTTATAAATTAAAATGAAAAAAATATAAATATAAATAAAAGAAGAATTTTTAAAAGTTTCATGTAATTACATGGTGTAATTACATCAAATCCTTACCCTTCCTTGGGAATTCAAGAGTGTAATTACTCCCCTTCAATTACACCTAATTCCTCTCTTACCAAGTAATTACTTGATTTACCAAATATGCTAAAAAATGTAATTACACCCAATTACATCAAATCTCAAGTACATGGTGGTTTTCCAAACAGGCCCTAAGTGTTTCAGTTCATATTTTGATTATTTTTTTTGTGGGTTGAGGCGGTTAAGTTAATCACAAAAACGTGTGTCATCTCATTTAATTATATCCATTCGTCTCAATAAGTCAAAAAATTCAGAAGTTATCTGTTGGTTTTAAGTGAAGTGTGAATGAGAAATAAGAATTGAGAATGTGGGGAACCAAATTAAATTAAAATGAAAAGTCATTTATCTTTCATTGGTAGAAGAAATGAAATGTTTAGGGACAGGGCCGAGAAAGGGAGAGAGAGGCGAGAAAGAGAGAGGGAGAGAAGCAAAAAAAAAGGCAAAAGAGACTGAAAGAAAAGGAGAGATGTACAAAAGGTGAACTATAACTATAAAATGTAAGGAAATTTATATAAATCCCATTAGTTTAGGATCCAATTAGTTAGATACACTCTAGTTTACAATATTATGTATTCTACCATATTTTAGTGTGTCTAAATATGTTCAGATACATGTATCTCGAGGTCAAATTTAGGTATAATTTGTTCTAGATGTACAGTATCTAGGATACATAACAAATTTCGCTCCGCTCCCTCGCCTCTCCCCCATCTCGCTTGCCACTCTCCAATGTATCTGGGATACATAACGAATCTTGCTCGCCTCCATCCCTATTTTAGTGTATTTGGTAGCAAAAATACATATATCTAAATGTATCTTTCTCAATAAATGATAGAAAATTCTTAATTAGTGATAAGATACATAATATTTTAAAAGTATAGCTATGACAGTGAAGTATGTCTAATTATATATTTTTTCTAAAATATAATTTTGTTAAAGTATAATTATATAGTATAATATATAGCACATGTTTGCTCCTAACATATAATTTTCCTTCTAGTTTCATACCTTCCTTGTGCCTCTCCATAATTCCCAATGTCCCCATATTGTTTCTTATCCAGCCACCGTGACCCACTATCTTTTCATGGAGAAAATCAAATGTTGGATATGAGCAAAAGATTTTTCAAATGATAGGAACAACTCCAAACTCTTAGTTCAAACTTACTATCAATGATTTCAAAATACATTTCTGTAAATAATTTACAAAGAGATATTACTACAACAATATTCAGTGTCACAATTTACCTGAGTTCACCTCAAAGCCTTATTGGCTATTGCCTTGTTTTTACATCATATAAAGTTTACCAATTCCACCGAATGTCACAATTTTTTTCATTAAAAGGTTTTAAAAAGTTCAAATGGTAGTAATTTTCTATCTTTTATTTGTTTAATAATTTGGAAAGTCAACAATGGTGTATGTATGTACATCCACTATATAAAAGGAATTTGTGATTAGTTCAACGAATAGTAATGCTGAATTTGCCCTAGGAAAAATCATTGGAAATGGAGGTCAAACGAAGAGCGGTGAAGAACCTCGTTACGAAGCTGAGTTCCGTATCGGAACAGATACGAACCGAAGCAATTTGTGAGCTGAGATTGATTTCAAAGAACGATTCCGACAGCAGACCGTTGATCGCCGACGCCGGTGCGGTTCCGTATTTGTCGGAATCGCTCTACTCGTCGAATAAATTATCTCAGGAGAACGCAACTGCGACGTTGCATAACCTCTCAATTTCTCACAAAGACTTGCTGATGTCTACGCGGGGGCTCCTTGATGCTCTCTCTCACGCTCTCCGGAACCCTTCTTCCCCTTCCGTCGCTCAGTGCGCCGCTGCCACCATCTTCAGCTTATTGACGGTCGAGTCTTATCGGTCTATCATTGGCCACAAGCGTGATATCCTTTTTGGTCTTATAGACATAATTAAGAACCCTAATTCAGATTCTAGAACTGTAAAAGATGCGCTCAAAGCACTTTTTGGTATTGCGCTTTACCCGCTGAATCGCGTTCACATTATCGAGCTGGGGGCTGTACCTCCGTTGTTTTCGTTGCTGTGTAATGACGGTAGAGCCGGGATATTGGAGGATGTTACTGCGGTGATTGCTCAAATTGCTGGTTGTGAGGAGAGCTGGGAGGCGTTTAGGAAGATTTCAGGGGTTGGGGTATTGGTGGATATGTTGGATAGTTCCACTGGATCAAGCAGTCGAACTAAAGAGAACGCGGTTTCAGCGTTGCTGAATTTGGTGCAATGTGGCGGAGAAGAAACAGTCAATAGTATTCGTGACATAGTTTTGGGGGCAGTGGATGGGATTATTGAAGTGGCAGAAAATGGAACGGATAAAGGGAAGAGCAAGGCAATGGCGTTGTTGAAAATACTTGATGCGAGTTCTGGTACGTTTCAAGAGGAGCAGATGGACTACTTATCAAACCACTCATTATGAGTATGTCAAATATATCTCTTTGGTTATGTTTGTATAGATACCTCTCTTTTAGATATTGTGTTTGTACTCTTTGTGCTATAATAACAGTAAATGGGGTGTGAAAATGCATTAATGTGGTTGTAAGAATTAGGTTGGATTGAATACTAACAAAAACAAATTGAATAGCCACTTGATTTGGATTTGGGTTTTCCTATTTCTAATGTATTGCAGTGGCTGGATATTGTTAAAAGGGCCACTGCATTATCTGGTTGATGATGAAGTTATTGCCCGTGGGTGAAACCCCGGAGAGCAGAGATTAGTTTAGTCAATTGAGTATGGACTTCACTACAAGTGACCTGAATAACTATACATGCAAGATGGTTTGCCCATTCTTATGTGTGCCATTTCACTCTCCTTCATAACTGATAGCAGTAGTTTGTTGGTTCATCAATGTGTAACTTTAATAGGTTTAACTCATGATTTATTATGCACAGCACAAAATACATTAGATTCAAAGGCTGTACAACTACATGTCTAAACCCAACAACTTCCATTTTTTTTTTCTCTTTAGCTTTTGAAATATACGGTCATTCTTATTTCAAATGTTAGTTGTTCAATTTGTCGATTTTCATTTTTTCCCTTCAATCAGTATGGTGCTTTCAGATGAATAAAACATAAACTTATGGGATGGAGGGCAGTGATTCCACATTGTTTTGGGCACAACTCCCACATTATGTTTATGAACGGGAACATATTTTTGAACTTGTGACAACTTGAAAAGTAGTAGGTTAGAGCAGATGAATGGACAGACAATTACAAAACGTGATCTCCTCTCTCTGCCACATGGCCGCACGAGTAAATGTGGAACTTTGTGCAAATCCAATTTTACGAAGTTGAGTTTAATTTGTTCTTTTCTGCTTTAAAATTGTTTTAAAATTGACATGAGAGAGTGACTAAGTTGAATTTGATTTGGTTGTTCTCCGTTTCATTGACTTAGTGTTACCTCAAAGCAATGAACTATGTCCAAAAAACTTCCCCTTCTCCATTTCCTCCTTTCTCTCCTCATGAATGTTACACCGATGTTCACTTAGCCTAGCATATCAATTAAGCTTTTCCTTTCATTTAAAACACATGAGAGATGGACTTACTTTCTTCTTCTCATTTTATCTCTTTGTTAAGCTTAAATTATATCCGGTTGTTTCCTGATGATTCCACAGGAGAAAAAACCCTTTGTATCCTGGGAGAAAGATGCTATGTAGTTGTAGCAGGACTATCCTGTTGGATGCATACATGCACAGAACCCCCCCCCCCCCCCCCCCCCCCCCCCGGCCGCTCGCTGCTACAATGAATGGCTAAGGGCTAAGCCTCTGAGGGTGATGCTGCAGAGCATTAACCTTCCAGTGTGGAGGTTGTGCAGTCCGTGATGTGGCAGCAGCACATGCTACAATCTCCATGTGCGAGGCTCCTGCTCAAAATGTTGTCAGCTAAAGAGGTACTGAGGGCTATAAATACTACTGAGGAAATTAGATAAAAATGTGGTAACCTTAAAATTTGGAAGGATATGAATTGGAGTAGGAGAAAGATAAAGAATCATTGAAGAATACTAATCCTATTAAAAGTAGTTAGTTTGGGTTGGTTTCTGCATTCTAAACAACTAAACCCCACTATGTAGTGGTGGATAAGTTCTGCAAGGGAAGTGGAAAACAGTGTAGACAGCAACTTAGAAGTTCAAAAACTGAGAAAAATTGGTGAAGCTTAAGAAAGAATTAATAATCGCACTCAGCTTCTCCGGAAGCCATTATCTCTTATGTGGTTAGTTGCTTCATCTGGAGAAAGTGTGAGAACTGCTCCAGGAATATCAAAGGTATGAAAATGAGTACCTCAAGATCTTTATCGGTAAATATCTGACTAGCTTTACAGCTACTTGTTTTGCTTAAGTTCCGACTTTCAGTATAGATTGAATACCTTTAGGTAGTCTTTAGTTTGTAAGTAGCAAATTTAACTTGAGGTGAAACCTTTAAGCACCATCGCACAATCTTGAAGTTGCTTCTCTAGCAATTTGGAGCTTATAGAGTTCATCATTGCCATACATTCATGTTCATATTCTCAGTATTTCTTGAATTTGTAAGATACTAACTAGTTGTCTTTCGCTGTCCTTCCCTTATAGAAAAATGAGGTACCTAATGTTTGTATTGGTCTCAGCCAAGGTTCCATCACCGTCTACTAGCCTTGTCCATTTGTAGAAAAATTGAGATTTAGTTGCTCAAAATGCATTGACTATAAGTTAACAAATTGCCAATTTATAAACTAGGCAACTCCGAAATGCTTTTTGGTGCATGTAGTTTGTTTTTTAAGGAATTTGTCTCAGTCGTTTTCTCGAGGCTGGCAAATGAGAAAGAAGATACGCTTCGAATATTTGTTGTTCCTTCTTTGCAATCTTTTTCTTGTTTGCTCTATGAGAGAGAGAGAGAGAGATTGTGTTTGTGTTGTTGAATGAACATCCCATATACCTTTCCCTTCCATGTTAATATGTTTAACATTCATAACAAGAGACAGTTCTACATAGACACAATACTTGATTTGTCGCTATAAGTGTACGAAGAGGTAAGTTGTATGTAGACTCTGTACTGTTATATGTGGGACTAGTTTTCTATACGAAACACATATTTTGCAGATTATTCATAATTCTGTTAATTTAAAATGCATTTGTACCTCGTAACCTTGAAGAAATGCTCTTTGGTGCATCCAATGTTGGAGCCATGTCTGCTTTTGCATGTTATTTGAGCCTCCTTTTTTCTTCTCTTCCCCTATCCATTGCCGTGGGTGTGCGGTGAAACTAGAAGATATTAGGTTGGGTAGGGGGGGAGGAGGAAAGAGGTTAGTGAGTATTGAGCCTATACCTCTTTCCTTTCCTTGGACATAAAAGTTATATTAGAGTAATTTTTTACGAGTTTTTATCACTTAATCCTCATGCTAAAAAAGTAGTTCAGAAGATATTAGGTTGCCTCTATTTGTTTCTGTTTTCTGATCAGGTGCAAAAAAGTCCTATTCAAATGAGTTTCCTATACTAGTTGTTGACGCTAGACTAGTTGAGTTTGGAAACTCTTCCAGTTAGCTTTTCCTCTAGTTTTTGTCAATAGGGTGTTAGATGGTTGCCACTTGTACAAGAGAGATTTCAGTTATGTTGATTTATTTTACGCGGACTAACTGTAGTGTAAGCCATGGGTTTAGATTCCATTGTAGTAACCCTTGCCCTGACTTTTCTCTGTTCGTTTTTGGCTCTATTACATTTTCTAGATGCGTTTTTTCTTCCCTTTAACATGCTCTGTGCTGTTAGACAGAAGTGCCGACTTGTGCGTGATCACCTACTCGGCTAGAAAATTCTATTTATTATTCGTAGATTAAGACGTTATTAGGTAAGGGAAGGCTTTGACCCCCTCCTCCTCTCCAACTTATCAGAACTCCATTTTAATCTTCTACTCCGTTGTCCAGACTTGTATACCATACTATCTTGACTTGTTTCAGAATCCATTCTTCCAGTGACAGACATGTACAGTAGTAATATTTTCACATTTTACTTAAATAGTGTACCAATTCAAAAAGAGACAAACCTAATCGGACAAGCACTATAATAAAGAAACTCAAATGTTAGCTATAAGGCAAGGCTTTGATGGAGAAAAGATCTTCCCCGCCCACATAATATCTTTGGGTTGATAGTCAGTCCTCACGTGTAAGTGAAAAGTTGGCAAATATGTGGAGAATAGGGGAAAAGGTGAGTGGAAACGCCTAAAAGTAAAAAAGGAGCAGCTAATAAGTTGGAATGACGATAGCGCATTGTCTAGTGGGCAAAACAAATGAAAATCCATCATAAAAGGGAACTTTTAAAAGGAAAAAAATAAAAGAAAGGGATATCAAACCTGAATTCTGTTAGAGCTCATTACATAATAATCTTTTCCTATTATTCTATAGATTGTTCCTCAAAAGTTTTCTAAGAGATTAATGCATTGGATACCAACTTTCTTTTTAATATCACTGTACCAGTTTAGTTTACAGTGCTTTTTGCTTGGTTTATGCTATATATTTCATCTTTACCATAACATTATTGAAGGTAGAAAATAACAACAGTTAATTTTAAACACGGCACGTACCTGAAATAGTTACAAATGCTTTTCCAAAGTTAATGAATCTTTGCATCTCTTAAGTGGATGGTAATATGCTTTGTCAAGTGCTCATT
This sequence comes from Solanum dulcamara, assembly GCF_947179165.1. Lineage (NCBI taxonomy): Eukaryota > Viridiplantae > Streptophyta > Magnoliopsida > Solanales > Solanaceae > Solanum > Solanum dulcamara. Next base: position 13,606,571 of record NC_077240.1, on the reverse strand, counting down.
GATACTCCAATACTATAAAGTGAGATCATCTCATTTCACAAAAAATTATAAAAGAAAAAGAACGACAGGTTATATTCGGTACTTGTTATTTTACTGGTCCAATATTTATTTGGTATAATCATTTCGTGCATATATATAGTGATTCTATTGATTTGAATTCACATCACATACAATAATAATAACATATCTAGTTTAGTCCCACAAATGAAGTCTGAGAAGAGTAGCGTTTACGCAGTCTTACCCCTATCTTGTGAAGGTAGATAAACTATTTTCGATAGACCTTCGACTTAATCAAGAGAGTAATAATAAATATACTGAAAAAATAAACTATATAATTCTTGATTACCTATTAATTTTCTATCCTAATCCTCGATCTTCGCACACCCTCTTATGGTCATGTCCTCGATAAACCGCAAGTGTGTTATGTCTTATCTAATCACCTCTCCTCCATACTTCTTATGCCTACTTCTACCTCTCCTCAATACTTCTTAAACTTATTTCTACTTCTCCTCAAACCCACATAGTCCTCTCCTCAATACTTCTTAAACTTATTTCTACTTCTCCTCAAACCCACGTAGTCAACCTCTTATGCTTTCTTATTGAGGCATTTGTACATCTCGTCTTGATATGTCCTAATCATCTCAACCTCACCTTCTTTATCTTGTTTATCATGAAAGTCATGCTCACCTTATTTCAAAATATTGATATCACATAAAATCTGTTAAAAGAGAAACACTCTCTATTAGAAATTTCTTTGTTTTCAAAAGTTCAAACCCAACACCTCTCTTATTAAGGATAAAACGATTATATCAGTTTTACTACATCTCTTGATCGTACTGGTCCAATTATCTCATGGTGTAAAACTTATTAAAAATAAAAAATACTTTTAGAATAAATAAAAATTTTAGTTTTAGTTTTGAATTAATTTTTAATGTTAGTAAAAAAATGAAGAGATTTTCCATCAAATACAGCACGGGATAGTGTTGATAAAATGAAGTGGGTGACAGTCCCACGTGACTGACCACCAATTTATAGGTGGATGTCATGGTTGGCTTCATATCAACGCTAACAGCCAAAAGATATATGCCCAACACCACATTTCACAAAACAAAAGTCACAAAACTAACACTATACATATTCACTAAAAAGATAACACTAACAAAAAGTCGGAAGAAAAGTTGGATTACAATAATTAACTCATTTGACAAAGTTAACATTTGCCCTCTCTCCCTATCGTTTGGTTGGTTAACTATGAACTGGACTGGATTGACTTATTTTAAATTTTTTAAGTTAAAATAATTTTTGAGTAATTTTATAGTATCTGTTTAAGTTGAAAAAGTACTTATAGGCATTAATTTTAAATTAAAATAAACTAAAAATTATAGATTAGATTTCTCTCTCTTAATACTATTTCCTCATCAATAATATACTAGTAACCAAAAGATGTTTATCAAAAAGCGGGAGGCTGAGTAGATGATTTTCGACCAGAAGAAGTTGCTCGAATGATAAATACTCCATACTTTCAGTTTTGAAGTTGTGAATTCGATTTAGACTTTAACTGAAGTACCATTATTATTATTTTACAAAATGTTCAACTAATTTAGTTCATATGATGATTAAAAACCAAGTGAAGGAGAATTAGACTTGGATTTACATATTTCCATCTGTCTTTTTCGATCACCAAATTATGTATTAAATATGTATACAAGTACAAAGCACATTGGTATAATGTTATTGTATCTACCTTTGTCTTTTCTCCTATGTAAAGTGTAGTTATAGTGATCAGTGAGATTCTTAGGGAATAATTAAGTATTTTAAAGTAATTAAATGGGAGGATTAAGATATGCCTCGTCCATTAAAAATCTTTAAAAACAGTCACAGGTGTCGAACGCGAGCATTAAAGTTTGATTCGGGTATTGCGATACTAAAGTCGTTCAATATATCTAAACAATCCAATAACGAGATTTTCTTATGTCACTATGAAATTCCATGATTCTCCTTAATGCACAAGAATCCTAAGGTTGACAACCTTTTGAAACTACAAAGAGTTGTTCAAAATCCTGCGCTAAGTACTTTCCTCTCCTATTACTAGGCCACTCGAAACTTTTTTTTAAAATAAATAAAATAAATTGTGGAGGCATAATTTGAAATTCGATGAATAATTTTATTTTTTTGGGGTGATGGTGATGGTGGTGTTTTTGGTCACTTAAAAATTAGCCTGTGGCAGAATATGAACTCATAGTGTGAGCTAACCCACATATTTAGTGTCCGTCCAGATTAGCTTATTTTGTAGGTGTTTTCGACTTTTTAAGCAATTTTTAATTTTTTTTTTAGAGGTGTTTGAAAGAGTTAAAAAGTGCTTTTAAAAACTCATTTTAGGTCAAAAATTTAAAAATAAGTCAAAAGCTAAAAGTAGGTATCACCTACACTTTTAACTTTTTAATTATAAGTTACTTTTCATATGACCATACAAACAGACCCTAAGAATTGTGCTTGTAATCCTAGATTAAAGAAGAAATTTGGTTAAATTTATAAACTGATCAAATTAATTTATAAAAACTTTTTGGTTTAGCTACGAGTTTGGTGAACACTATAATTGACTAAAAGCTAACATAAGTCACAAAGCATAAGTTGGTCATTTTGATTTGATTAGCCTCTTACAATTTCATCATACTTTATTAATTTTTTATCCCTCTAAGAGCTTCCGTCTTTTTTTCGCTTTGGTTTCTTAGAAACTTAAAGTCACAACCTTAGAGTTACAGTTTGAGGTTGTTTACCATTCTAACAACCCTTATTTATATATTTTGTAACACTCTTTGTAAAGATAGTAGTATCTGAGCTTACTCAACCTCAAAAATTAGTTCATGAGGAGAGACTAATCTATATAAATAAATTATTAGTCCATTGCTTCACTAATGTGGGACTGAACCCACTCTTAGAGCACGTTTAGATTGACTTATAGATTATTTATAAGCTATTTTTAACTTTTTTTAATATTTGACTGGTCAACTTAAAGTCATTTTGTGCTTAAAATAAGCCTAAATAAATAATTAAATTTATTTGGATGGACTTATTTTAAGTAATTTATAAATTGAAAACAGCTTATAAGTCAAAAAAAAAAGTAATAAATTGGGCTGCACCTATTTATTTTTTTAACTTGTTTACTTAAAACAAGTCCATACAAATATACTCTTGCACTCTTCCTAAAACATAACTTTTAATTATGTCTTTATTTTGTTTTGGTATTCGCTCTTTTTTTTTTCTATGTGAAAGTACTTGCAATTTTTTTTTATGTGTTTATCAACATCTCTTTTACCCAACACTATTATCAATTTCAATATTACTATCCATGTAAGTTGTAACTACTTATTCACAATCATAACATATAATAATATTTTTCCAACTTGATGTTATAATAACTAATAAGCAATAACTTTCAATTAGCGTAAATCAAAAACGGTCTGTAAACCTTACTCTAATTAATTATCTATTTTTTCACCTTTTTCTCCCTTTAATTCTAGTGGCTTGACCTCCATCATTTCCCCCCTCCTCCTTTCTACCACTTAATCCCTCTCCCTTCCCCCTATGTCTTTCTTACAGGTCTCAAATATTGCTAGCGGCTAAGTAAAACTCATTGGATATGAAAGAGGATTATTAGATAATACAAATGGATAAAGAAGCTGGAAATCATCATCATCATCATCAAAATCAAAATCATGAAATTTCTAATAAAGATGATTTCTCATCGAGAATTAAGCTGCCGCAAAATTACCATGTTGCCACTGGAAACAGTGATAGACTGAAGAGGGATGAATGGAGTGAAGGAGCAGTTTCGTGTCTTCTCGAAGCTTATGAAGCTAAATGGATACTCCGTAACAGAGCTAAGCTCAAGGGACAAGACTGGGAGGATGTGGCCAAGCACGTGTCGGCGCGTGCCAATTCAACGAAATCCCCCAAAACTCAGACGCAGTGTAAGAACAAAATTGAATCTATGAAGAAGAGGTACCGATCGGAATCCGCAACCGCCGCCGATGCTTCGTCGTGGCCGCTATATCCTCGCCTTGACCTTTTGTTACGTGGAAATAATGCGTCCGCAGCTTCCTCTTCGCTAATTCCTCCGCCTCCGCCGGCGGCGGCTGCACCGCCTAATACTAATTGTGTGATTGACGCCGTGGAACCACCACCACAGCCGCCAACAGTACTACCTCCACCTCCGGCTACTCTTCCTCCTCCTCCGCTCCCATCGCCTCCGCCGATGGCTTTGCCTGTTGGGAATGGTGATCAGAATTCGCATGGTTCTAATGGTCTTGACAGAGGAATAAAGGTTAGTCGAGTATATATTTACTCAATTGGATTGTTTTAATTTTAAAAATAATTTTAACTAACTTTGGTTCTTCACTGTTTTCAATTAACAGAAAATTAATTCTTAAGTTCAAATAATTATGATCTGCCCATTTTGTTCTGATTTTCTTTTACGCCTTTTTGCATGTGAATTCAATAGAAAATCGAATATATACTTGAGTTAATTTTTTTTTTATTAGTATTAAAATATAATCGTTTAGTAGTTGATATTTTTGCATTATAGTTTATAGTGCTCACTCATAAGCGATTGGACTATGAAACACTCACTTCCTTGAGGGTAGTTTGGTACGATGAGATAACTAAGGATATTTTATGGGCTGAGATATTGTTATGAGATTATTCCACAATTTTAGTATAATTTGTGGAATAGAATAATTACGAAATTAGCTAATATCTTAAATTAAATATGAGATAAAGTTAATTTCAAAATTTATCTATATTATTATTCTTATCCCAAGTAACAAACGACCTAACAATATTAATGGCCACATCATTCTATATATTGGTATTAATCAACTAGAAAAATTCTCCGCGCTTCACATATTGAGAAAAATCAGATAATGAAATAATACTTTTGTAAAGTTAGTTAAAGTTAAATATATGGATTAAAATAACAAATATGAATGCAAAATAACTGTATAAATTGAATACATGACAAAGATAAATTACTACTATTATTTTTCAGTTAGCTCCAACACTTTTTATAGTACCAAGTCCATATGTAAAAACACGAGTGTATGAAGAAACTCTATCGGTTATTATTAAAAATACAACAATATATTGTTTACATATAAAACTGTACAGTAATGAACAAGCGTTTATAGTAAAAAACATATTCTACATAATAATAACAATGTTACCATTTATTTTTAACTAGAGGTCTTATATTTGAGTCATGAGTATTAAGTCGGCTTTGATATGGAGTGTTAGGACTTACCAGCTATGAATTTGACTTAGTATGAGTCCCAAAGGGGATATTGAACTAGCAAGTGAAAAACCAAAAATATAACGAAACTAACTTGCAGGTTAATGAGACCGAGTTAATAATAAAAATCATGCTTTATAAATTTGTACACTATCTACATGAATTAGGAGCATGAAATTAAATTTGTCTAGCTAATTGTGTCTCCAGGAAGACACAATGGAGGCCAAATTATCGGACAATGCAGCAGCAGCAGATCACAAAAACGCAACGGCTACAAATAGCAGCAGCACGCCAGCACTCTACAGCGACAACAAGAGCAAGTCGAAATTGAGATCAAAGAATAAGCGAAAGAGGGCTGTGGAAGGATGGGAGATCGGAGAGAGCATACGTTTGCTAGCTGAAGTAGTTGTAAGGTCAGAGCAAGCGCGAATGGAGACGATGAGAGACATCGAGAGAATGAGAGCAGAAGCTGAGGCCAAAAGAGGAGAAATGGATCTAAAGAGAACTGAGATCATTGCCAACACTCAGCTTGAGATTGCTAAGCTCTTTGCTAGTATTACCAAAGGATCAGTTGACTCTTCATTGAGAATTGGAAGAAGTTCATCATGACAAAATAATTAATACTCTAGCTGGCTGTGGAAATTGAAATAACCTTGTTATCATCTTTAATTTGGTGATATCCTTCTTGACCCAGCTACTACCTAATTATGGAGGACATTTTATTTAGATTAGTAATAACTACCACTTCCATTTTAATTTCTTGCTGATTGTATCTTAAAGGACTTTACTATATCACTTCTTCCTTTATCAATCATAATAGATGGACAAGATAAAAGGAGTAAAATTAATCCACCATCAACTGTACATGTTTCAATCTTGAATTCTAAATATTTATTATCATTTGGTATATCTGAATTATCGAACTGAAATAAGTAGTAAATTTAGGTACTACGATTTATTTTCTTAATCAATAATATTGAAAGATTGTATGTTTATAAACAACTTATCTTCGTACGAACCGCTAAGGGGGTGATCAAATGATGAACTTAATATTCATCTACTAGGGACCGCTAACACCCTTTGCCTTTCCCCTCTTTAAATTGGTCTATCAAAATGAAAAAAAGGGGCAAAAATAGAAATACATATATTTTGTTATTATAGTATTAGATTTGTTAATGGTTCAATTTAATCATGTCCCGAGGAAGGACAAAATATTAAATCAATAAACAAATAAAGTATTTTTTTAATTTTATTGTTTTAAATATGTCAGTGAAAATTTAGAATTAAAAAATAATTTTTATTTTCCTCTTGTACTCCATTATTTTTATTTACTTGTCAAATATTTTCTTATTTGATTTTTTTTTTTAATTATCATTTTTGATAAATTAAGAAATGACAATTTTTTTTATTTTTATTATACCCTCAATTTATTAATATGGAGTTAATGCCTTTGAAAAATATATTAAGTAAATATGTTTAAAACTTTATCAATTAATATGATAAAATGATAAACTCATATACCAATTATTATTTTCTTAATATATGTGCCAAATTAAAATTTGACAAGTAAAAATAATAGGGAGAGTATTTATTTATTACCTTATCTTTTCCTTTCTTTTTGTTTCCTTAACCCCTCCAGGAGGAATTTTGGATCTCTCCTTGCTCCTTAAACCCCAAAACAGAGTCTGTGTGTCACTCCGGCAGAGCAGATAAAGGTATAAAAATGCAAAGTGCGACTCTCGCCTTTCATCCTCCGGCACTCCATACTTGTTCACCTTCTCACTTCTCCTTCAAACCCAAACCCTATCACACATTCTTCTCATACACTTGTCCAACTCCTACACTATCTTTTACCCAAACCCTGTCAAGAAAATCCATTTGCATAACCCCAGCTGTTGGCAAATATGTCAGGGAGGATTATCTTGTGGTATGCTTATGCTTTCTATTCTCTACATATATGTATATATGTTCTTTCATGCTACTTGGGTACCATTTATTGGTTGTTCAATTTCATTTAGTTTCTCTCTATTTTAGTTTAATATTTCCAAATTTCGGCTATTGGGTGGTTTGTTTGTCTCTTGGGAACCTTTAGAAAGTTCATAACAATTTGGGAAGGTGGAAGTATGTGTTGCTGAAATTACAATTACAATTGAAAAACAAAATGAAGAAAATAAATTATCTCCAGCAATATTCTTATTGACCACGAACACGGGTTGTGGTGCAGTGATGAGACTCTTTTATCTTAATAAGAGGTTTCGAGTTCGAGCCCAGATATGGAGCGTCATCCAGAATGTGCCCAATGCGGGCTCCGGACACTGGATGGGAAACCAAAAACTAATCTTCTTGACCAAATTTGGGCAATTGGGTAAACAAGAGCAAAAAGGAACTAGACGGGCACTCATTTATAGGAATTTATCTGCTAATTTTTTAATGAGCGCACTATGCAAGGTAGCTAATTCCAATTCTTTTTTCCCTAATTACACTGGATTGCAGAAGAAGTTGTCTGCCAAAGAGATTCAGGAACTGATAAAGGGAGAAAGGAATGTGCCACTGATTATTGATTTCTATGCCACATGGTGTGGTCCTTGTATTTTGATGGCTCAAGAACTTGAAATGGTAAGTCTGGATCATGAAAATGTCTTAAGCATTCTTTAATCTGTTATTGATGATTTAATGTAGTTAAAAGCTGGTGATTGTTGTTTATCTGTGCTTAGGATATGCTATGTTTGTGAAGCTTACATACTGGGGGAGGGGGGTCTCTTTTTGCTGCAGTAGTGGTTAGAAATTGTTTTAAATGGCTAAAATCAATGTTGCCATATATGATGAGAAAACCTAGAGAAGGGTAGAGGGGTGGGCCCATTTTATCCTTGAATTTCTAAAAAGAGAAATCTAAGTTAGGAGTGGACATTTTTCTATCAAAGTGAATGATATAATGTAAGTTAGACCTGATAACTCTGTAAAAAGGGAGATTTGACAATCACTGGTGGGATAATCCTTTTAAACTCTAGGGAAACCTTATGCTCATTGCTATGGTGTATTTGAAGATATAGCAACTCAAATTTGTGCAACTCTGAGGGTCTACATTCAATTATTGAAAAGATAGAGATAAATCTCAGGTGATTATGATAGTCACATGGTTTGTTTTATCCTCAATGTCCTGTAACTCACTTGCTTGGAGAAACTTGTGTTCATGTTTATTGTTCATGTGAGAAATGGATATAAGCAGACGGAGTAGATATGGAGATTTTAGTGATTTTCAATTTTCCTAGTTGCTTATTGAACAATGTCACATTGATGGTGGCACAAATCATCCATTATTTAGTATCAATATTTGGAGTGGTTAACAAGCAGAGGGTTTGTGTTAAATGGATGAATGCTGCTATGTGGTGAAGGAATACTATCAGCTGACAAGTAACCATATTTTTGCAAAAACTTTAACAGTAAAAGTTTGTAGTTGATAAGTTTTAAGTAAATTGAGAAGCTATAAATAGTGAAGTTAAAGTCTGCTGTCTAGTAATTTTTCCCTATCGTAGCATTTGGGAAAAGATTGACGTTAATCTTGATATTGTTAACAGGCGTAATGTCCTAGCGTAATTTACCTAACCTAAATTGCGTGTCACAAATCGACAATCGTAATCAAAGGATTGTATTACTTCTGTGGCTTTATAAGTTTATCCTCTTGGATAGGAATAAGGAGTAAGTTCCCCTCTGTTAGCATGATTGCAAGATTGGAGATCCTACAGTCTAATTCAAGTTTAGCTGATATCGTTGTAAAGAAAAGGAGATTGTTTCGCAATAATAAGAATGATGCAATAAGTATCAAAATATCTTTTTAATTTAAAATTATACTTTTATCTTTTGGTGTAAAGAGAGCCTCACCTTATGCATGGATATTTGGGCTAGTAAGTTGGATGATTGTTAAAAAGAGACAACCAAATATAATTACTTTTGGCACAATCTTGGTGTATTTATTATGAAATATATTCCAGTTACCCACCCACCCACCCACCCATCCCACCCCCTCCACTCACACACACAAAACACAAATCCTCCTCAAAATCAGTAAGTCGAGTTCCGTTTGAAGTAGTCTGCTTGGAGTTTAGTGATATCTTGCTATGCACACTAAATTATCTTTGCTAACGTCAAAGTTGTTCTAATCAGAGCTAACTATCTTTTGCTTTAAGGATATGCTGTCTTGGCTGATGATTAGTATGTTATTTGAGTTATTCTATCGTATAATTCCAATTTCATCTGACAGCTTGCTGTAGAGTATGAAAACAATGCACTTATTGTGAAAGTGGACACAGATGATGAATATGAATTTGCACATGATATGCAGGTACAACCTCTTACCATCATTCTGCCTTGAATCAAAATTTGTTTCTCTTTCAATACTATTGACATTTTAAAGAGAGTTCCGTTTTCTCTCCTGTCACCCGTGAGTATACTTATCATTTATCAGAATTCCTCGCTTTCATCACATAGAATACTTATCATTTATCAGAATTCCTCGCTTTCGTCACATATTTTCTAAGTGCTATTGTCTTTCAAGAATTTGTGAAGGTGTCTGTTACAACTGAAATAATCTCCTTTCAGGTTCGAGGACTACCTACATTGTATTTCATAAGTCCAGATCCAAATAAGGATGCTATCAGAACTGAAGGGCTCATCCCAATACAAATGATGCGGGACATCATTAACAATGATTTATGATGAATAATTCAGTAGGTTCTTCGTTAGTTGAACTATGCATCCCATGCTCTTTGCTGCTGTTGTCAAGCTGCCTTTTATTCATTCGCAGCAATGTACCAATATGTGGATCTCAATATAATTTTTTAGCAATTTCTTTCCGAAGCTCTCAGGCTTGGTATCTGCCCATCTGTGGTAAGAGTTTTAACACAAATTTTCACTTAAAACAAGTAGTGCAACAAACTGCAATTTCTGATGTTAAAATAGAAATGAATGTCTCGAAGTGTAGAATTCCTCTAGATTGAAATAGAGTGTCCTGTACTCAAATGTTCTCTAGGTAGATGTTGAATTTAATGAAGTTAGATTTTGATTAAAGGTTTGATAGTCTGATCTTTAATTATAAACTTAACTTCGGTTCAAGGAATTGATAGATATTGAATTTATCTTATATGCCATGAAAACTCCAACGATAGTCATAGAACAAATAATGTGGATTTGAAACGATGAACAAAAAAGTGGGGAGTTTTGAAAAAAGTTTGACGTATACTCTCTACCTCTATAATTAGGGGTTAAATCCTTTTTTTCTCTCCTCATCTTTTCCCAAGTTTGGACAAATATTTCATAATACGAAGTATAAAGGAAAGATTCATTGAAAACCAATCATATTTCACCAATATAAGAGGTAAGACCATAAATTCACATGCTTCTCTATTCAAACGGTTAAATAAAATTTTACAAAAATATGAGCAGTGGCCTCAGCATCTTCTAAATGACAAGATATAGGAGAGAAATGTTTGAGTCTAGTGTAAGTGAACTGTGTTTCAAAGCTATGAACTCAAAAATTACTTGTGATTTGTACAGAATAGAAATCAAGCATATTTCTGTTAACGCAGCTAAAACGAAACATATGCAGAAAAATCCCCAACGCAGGCAGCATCGTTGACTACACATCTGAGGTTGAACTTCAGAAATGACCCTAAATCAACCCCAACTTCTCTTTAACCTTTTATCCTTCTCTGTGTCATCACATCTACTCTGTATACATCCGTCTGCGAGGCTGTCCTGGGGCAGCCTATAACGACATTCACAAAGACAGCACATGGACTGCCTCTCCTATAAATTAAAGAAGCTCTTGGCTTGCCCTGCCCACTATCTAATGAAAGTAGGAACTGTAATAATAAAGACAAACCCTTCATTGATCATCATGCTCATGAAGAACAATATCAGCAGGGTCTCCAATCCATGGACGCCCTTCTCTCCATTGAAACTTGATTCTGAGCTTCCCGTTAGCATCTACTCCAACCACCTCACCTCTACTCGCATGAGTCTCCATCCCCCATCCCCACCGAGGTGCCACCAGCCCATCTCTGATCTTCACCTTATCCGCAATTTTAAATGCTCTAATTCTTTCCATTTCCAAGGCCTTGCATAGCCATAGCCTATCCATAAAGCAGAATGCAACCCAAAGATCTCCATCTTCTATGCGATGCACTACCCCAATACTTGAGTGACAGACATCCCCCCACTGGTGTGTTGGGTTAGACACATTCTCCCTAACCCTGACCCAGTCGCCTACTTGGATTTCCTTTTCCTCCACAAGGTCTACTTCTGAAGGATCAAGCATCCAAGATTTTGACCCTGCTGGTGTGTAGATTCTTAGTTTGCCATCTGCATCAATTGCTGATATAGTTCCAACACTTGCATGACTATGACCTGACCAACCGAATCTTGGCTGCTTCACGGAGTTTCTAACTCTAACACGCTGACCGACTAAGAGCTTGTTTGCTTTCTCAAGATGACTGCAATATCCCATCCACGGGTCCTGCTCTCCACAGAAAGCGACAAAGACATTTCCATCCCACTTATCGCCTTCATAACTCATTCCTTGCACAACTCCAATGCTACCTGACCCTACAGATTTCCAACCACTTGCAATCTCTCTCAACTTGACCCATTCTGCAACTTCAAATGTTGGCTCTATCTCAAGATCCGCAGGATCCGCTTTCCAGAGACATTGCAAACCGAAAAACGCAACCCTAACTTCTCCATCAGCATTAACACCAGTTATAACACCTCGAGAATCTGGATTAGTGCCTCTCCAGCCCCATCTTGGTTCTACCAGCCCAGACCTAAACCTAACATGCTGCCCAATTCGAAATCCAGAAACCTTTTCAATGTCAGTGTAATGAGTCATAAGGCGTCCTTTGCGGAAACAGCATGCAAGCTCTAAATAACCAGTGTCTTGAACACTATGTACAACTGCTAAACTTTCTTTGCCTATGCTGTACCAATCATAACTGGGTCTAGTTCCTAGGCTTGGTTTTGAACGTACCCAATCACCTACTTCAAATCCTGAAAGTCTTTCTGCATCTCCAGGAGAAACCTTCCATAAACTGTCTCTCCCAGCAACCCTAACCTAGAAAGCATCAAAAGTCAGCAATTCATTAAAACTATAAATTAAATGAATTGGAAGTCAATTCAAAGTTCACTAGAGTTTATGCTACTAATAGGGTCAATAGATGCTTTCCAACAAATTTAAAATGAGACAGGCAGTGCAAGCTTACATTTAGAGCACCATCCATGTCGATTCTCACAATCTTACCAACCGTTGCTGGTGTCTCATTGGACCATCCAAGTCGAGGCTGAGATACAGATGGCAGAACATGAATTTCTTGTCCAACTTCAAAAGGCGGCACCTTCTCCACATCTGTCACCGAACAAGAGAAAGGCTTGCTACGGAAGCAAAAAGCAATGCCAACATCACCATCTTCTTCCAAACTGTGGATTATACCTACGCTATTCCTTGTGATGTCCTCCCAACCATATTTTGGCGAGGGAACTGAAGCTTTTACTCTTACCCAGTCACCTACCTGTTAATGGCAGAGAACAGAAAAATTATTGAGAACGCTACCTACACCTACTTTATGTCCCCACAAACTTGATCCTTTTTCTTCCATTCTCATGAGCTCATCTCCCCAACCCCCAAAACAGAACGGAATTTCCTAATCACCAACACCCGCATCTAGCATCCTCATTAAAGAACAAAGTATTGATCAATTACATGTATTACCTTGAAATCCTCCACCTTCTCCATATCAGAAGGATCTGCCTGCCACGGGATGGGCCGATTGGGAATTTCTATGATCAACAGACCGTCAGCCTCTATATCAATTATTTTTCCTACACTATGATGTGTTTCACCACCCCAAGCATATCTTGGCTCTGCAACAGTGCGCTTCACACAGACCCTATCAGCAATCTGTAAAAAGGCACAGAATGCAGAATTTTAACAATCAAACATGATAAAGGAAATTCTGAAATAGGTACTCCCTCAATTTCATTTTATTTGGCGATGTTTCATGGGGCACGTCCCATGACATTTCTATAACTAAGAGCATATCATCAAAGACAAAATGGAAAGTTTAAAGTTAAAAAAGTTGCCAAATGTTAAGGGTACCATTCCTTTTGTAAAAAAAGCTAAAAAGAATAGTCATATAAAATGAAACAGGAAGTAATAAACTACGGGACAACAGTACCAGCCACTGTACAATATATGTCTTACTCTGAATGGTTCAACAGGTTCAACCTCTTCTGGCTCACAATGCCATGGATGAGGAAGGTAGCTTAGTTCCACCATCAGACTGTTGTCTGGTCTAATACAGTACACTACACCAATGCTTCCTGGTGTTGCAGATCCAAATCCATGTTTAGCTGTTGTAAGTGTAGGACGAATGCGAACCCAATCTCCGACCTTGAATTCCTCCACGCGTTCCATTTCTGCAGGATCAGCTTTCCACCCTCTAGATGCTCCAGGAAACCCAACACGAAGCACACCATCATCATCAACACATAAAACAGTTCCTATGCTGTCATGGGCATGGCCACGCCAACCAAATCTGTAGCAAAAGCAATGTTATTATTAGCTATTACAAAATGCTGATGTTTTCCTGAGTCAGCTTGAAACATTTCAACTAACACCTGGCTGCAAATGATATTCATGAGTCAGCACCGAAAAGCTAAGCAGCAATTGGCAAGACAGAACTACGAAAGAGTAAACTTCATTAATCTTATAAGTGAAGCAATTTTTTGTTTCTCAATATTATATTAAAGCTGTTTATACCTCCAAATCTCTTAATTTTTTCTTCTTAATATTTAAGTCAATGAGTGAGGCCAAACTTAAAACATATCAGCTTAAATCTGGTTGCAACTGACATTCATATATCAGCTCAAGAAAAACTAAGAAGCTATTGGCAAGGAAAAAGCTAGGAAAGGGGAAAGTTGGGTAATCATACGATTATAATGTATATTTGTTACTACTGCTACTCTATTTAAGAGCCAGATTTCTGTCCACACCTCCAAATTTCTTCATTAATATTCGGTTTATTTCACTTAGAAAGACCTACTTATGAGCTATAAATTCAGTATATTATTTATCTATTTAAGACTCAAGGCATCTGTTTCTTGGACCACTAAGTTATTGCCATCTAATGCATCTGAGTCATCACAACTAAATAAGAAAAAAATGGTTATTACATATATGAATCATTGGTATATAAGGAACTCATACCCTATTTGACCTTAATGATAGCAAGAAACTCCATTTTATACATACATAGCCAAGTATTCATGAGACATTACAAAAGCCAAACTCAACACCAAGAGGGGGAAAAGGGCAGGCCTGTACAAAGTTATAACAGTAACTCACAGTTAAGCAGGCCCATGCAATTTTTCTTCTTTAAACAGTAGGATACACAAATGAGACGGAATGCACTGAACCGTTCCTAGGGGAATATCTTCAGTGGAAAAGAGTTTTGAGGCAAGGTTCCACAAATCAGTCAAAATTGAGGCCTTGATAGTCAATTCAAATAGTGTACATGGTTCCGCTCCAGAGAAATAAATGATCCACCCCTCATCCCCCCTCTCCGGGACTTTCTGATTTAGTGCCAAAATATTCTATCTCAAAAAAGAGAGCAGAAAGGACACAAGAAGCACATGGCCCTACTATAAATACAACATAATAACAGTTTTATGTCAAACCTTGGTTCTTTCACATCTGGCTTGAGCTTCACATGTTGCCCCCTGTCCAGTGGAATCACTTTTACAACTTCATCTACTAATACTTGAGCCTCCCGGCATACTTGAGCCTCCCGGCCCTCCCCAGAGCAAAAGGACACGATGAGATTGTCTTTGTCGAGGACATTTTGAACAAAACCAACACTCTTATGTCTAGCACCTTGCCATCCATAATTTGGTGTCACAATGCTTCTCTTGAATTTCACCCAGTCCCCTACTTCATATCTGAATAGCATATGAACATGCAACTTTTTAAAACATCAAGTCCAATCAACAAGCAATTTACTTCAAAATAATGACAAATAGCAACAGAAACAAAAAACTTTATGCTCACACTGTGGGAGATAGACGGACCCCCTTCTCCCTAAGTGCCTCTATCAAATCTTCTGAAAT
Organism: Solanum dulcamara; assembly: GCF_947179165.1. Lineage (NCBI taxonomy): Eukaryota > Viridiplantae > Streptophyta > Magnoliopsida > Solanales > Solanaceae > Solanum > Solanum dulcamara. The sequence continues at coordinate 13,591,129 of NC_077240.1, read as the reverse complement.
CCATTCACGAGGAAGAGCCTCCAAATAGTCGCATAAAGTTTTTCCACTGCAACAATAGACATTGCTGAAGTTAATCCCAAGCTCAGATATAAGAGTGTGAAGTCATTCCCCATGATAGCATAAACCATATGAAGGAGTGGCATGGGCAAATTGAAACTTGCCTGTGGTTCCTAACTTCAACAGCAGCATCAGGATACTTGAGCATAACTACAATCCAATCAAGATTTTCACGTATCATATTAGCAGAGAATGCAGCTACATGGAAAGCATTATCACCTTCATCATCCTGATATCAGGGAGAAACACAAAATTAGCTAAAAGTGGAATAACAGACAAAGAAATATCGACAAGTATTGAGAGCAAACAAATATGCCATGAGCAAATGAAATACAGAGCCATGACCATTATGGTTAAAACTATGATTTCCATTGAGGTGCCTACATAGGTGTACGAGCTTCGCAAAAACAATTTGCAGAAGCAGATTTTCAACGAGAGTCATTCCTTTGAAGAAAAAGCTTTTTTATTTGAGGAAGGTAACAATTGTATTTCTATTAAACAAAACTTAGACACCCCCAAAAAAGTGCTAAGTTTAGATTTTTACAAAAACAAACAAAAGGTACAAAAGATCACTGTCCAAAAACCTAAACCTATATTCTTATACATTGCCAATTAAGTCAACTAAGTCACCTACTTCCCCCATATACTTTGTTTACACCAAAAAAGGAACAAACCGAGACAATTTATCCTAATTTTATGGATAGAACTGCGAGTGCCTTAAAAAAATCTGGAATTCCTTTCTTTCCACACACTCCATCAAATGCAAGCAGGGATGATCTTCCACCAACCCTCCACCTCTCCTCTGTACCCTACACTCCAACAGCTGCTCAGAAGCCCCAGAGTAGAGCTAGGTAATACCCATTTTATCCTCAAAATACAAAAGAACATTTTCAACAGATTTATAGTTGTCTTGCAATGTAAAAAGAGGAGTTCATAGCTCTCAACCTCCTGGTCACATAAAAGACATCTTGAACAAATCTGAAAACCTCTTCTTTGTAAGTTGACTTGAGTTAGGCATGCTTTCCTAGTCACCAACCAAACAAAACAAGACACCTTCATTGGAATTTTTACTTTCCAAACTTGTTTCCAAGGCCAATTTACCTTCGGAGAAAAAGTTCTATGACCATAAACTACAAAACTCAGCAATTTCTCAAGTTCGGGGTGTATCTGCCGAGTATTTGCACATCCAAACTCTAAGTGAAAAACTTTCCGGTTTCAAACTTTGCAGTTATCAATGTCCAGCAATGTTGCAACAAACAATGTATTTTATTGATGATGACAGCACCATCAGGTGCAGATATGTACAGAGAAAATCCCAGTCCTTTTACAATTGCAAGGAGCTAGAATTCTAACAAAGCATCTACTATCAAATATATTCAGTAAATTACCCCTAGAGGCCAAAAATACAAACCCTTGTACTTGAGCTTGGGTAGAGTTTTTCTCTCTCTCCAAAAAATTAACAAAGTTAACTTCAGAGCTACCATCATGATTTATGATTATGTTTTACATTTAATACCTTTTCTAATAACTTAAGTGCTTTTATTCATCTTGCAGTACATTCAACACATCCTGTTCCCTGAAGGGAGGATGCATAGGAAAAGTCTAATCATCTATTATTTCCAACCCTAAGGTAAAATCACGCTCTAATAATAGATGCATAAGAACGGACTCTTTAAGGAATCTGCTAGATTAGTTTATTAGGTTAAGACCTAAATTTGTCACATTTGTCCCATGGTAAGATAATTTTACATACTGTACAAAGTAACTACAAAAGAAACCAAGTGTACAGAATTTGTATTCGCGCATTCCATAATCTTCTTCTCTTCTCTTGTTTTCTTATAGTCTAAGCCATAACTTCAGGGTTTAACATCAAGAAGTCAACATCAAGCTGCTGGAAGTCTGTTAATACCTTAATGTTGTTGAGAACAAGAATATATTAATTCATGTCTACAGATCTCTTGTTTATGCTTCATTTCCATCATTATGCAAGTATTTTTCCTTCTACCTCATTCTAGTTAGCAAGGGCCTATTTAAAAGCAAGAACTTTGCATAATATTCAATTGAAGGTCTTACAGAAATGCCTCGTTTTCCTCCTCAAATGAGGAATCTGCTAGATTAGTTTATTAGGTTAAGACCTAAATTTGTCACATTTGTCCCATGGTAAGATAATTTTACATACTGTACAAAGTAACTACAAAAGAAACCAAGTGTACAGAATTTGTATTCGCGCATTCCATAATCTTCTTCTCTTCTCTTGTTTTCTTATAGTCTAAGCCATAACTTCAGGGTTTAACATCAAGAAGTCAACATCAAGCTGCTGGAAGTCTGTTAATACCTTAATGTTGTTGAGAACAAGAATATATTAATTCATGTCTACAGATCTCTTGTTTATGCTTCATTTCCATCATTATGCAAGTATTTTTCCTTCTACCTCATTCTAGTTAGCAAGGGCCTATTTAAAAGCAAGAACTTTGCATAATATTCAATTGAAGGTCTTACAGAAATGCCTCGTTTTCCTCCTCAAATGAGACAGGACAGGGAGTAAGGCAGAGAAATGATTCTTTTTTCCCATCAACTTGCAGTGAAAAATCATTTTCAAAAAAAAAAAAAAAGTTTAAAAATATTTGCAGCGAAAAAACTCAGTAAATAAATGAAAGATTAAAAATCAAAATGCAGAACTTACTCTGTCCCAAAATGCTTGGCCAGCTTTCTGTTCTAGGATGTCCAAACATTGTCTCAAATTTAATTGGAAAATTACAATACATTTGGGGTGTGTTTGCTATGAAGGAAATAATTTTTGGAAACCGTTTCCCTATTTTTTCTTGTTTGGCTGTAAAATATATTTTCTTCATAAAATGTTCTCCTGAAATTAGTGGAAATAACTTTCCTAGAGATCCAAGGGAGAACATTTTCCACTTTTCCAGTTTCCTAGCTCATGAAAGAGGATTGCCAAGACCATATAAGGAGACCACAACCCATTCTCTCGAGAAATGTGAGACTTAACACTTCCCCACACGCCCAAAATTGGACAATTGGAGCTTGGATAAGACAACACTGGGGTCCAACATTGAGAAACACAACAACAAGGTTTGGCTCTGATACCATGTAAATCTTGAGCCTATGCAACCCAATATCTAGCTCATGAATAGAGGATTGTTCAGGCCCATATAAGGAGACAACAACTCATTTTCTCAACTGTGGGACTAAATAATTCTAAGGGATCGTTTGGTGTGAAGGATAACATCAAATAGTCCCGGAATTAAATCATAGTGCCACTTAATTTGTTGTTTGATTGGCAAGTCTGGAATAACTTATCCGGGATTAATAATTAGTACCGGAATAAATTATCCCTCATCTTGGGTGGTATAGTAATTTCAGAATAACTATCCCGGGATAAAATAAAGAAAATGACAAAAATATCCATTTAAACCCTTTTTATACATCACTTTTCACATTCATGTATATTCACATTATTTTTTAATACCATGTATAGTAACATTTACAATCTTCACTACTCCTTATTTTTATGGTAACTCTTTATATTTTTTAATTAAAAAATTAGACTATACAAATATAATTTTTATTTATTAATTTATTTGACTAATTCTTATGTTTATTTATGTTTTGATTTCTCTATTACTAAATTACATATTTTTAATTATATATCTTCTTAGTTACTTGAAAGCTTGTATTTTATATATCAACTAAAATGAAAACTTTAGTATTTTACAATTTAAGAGTGATATGTGCTTAAATGAAGTGATATAAATAATAAATCATCTTTTACATGCACACACAAAAATATTTAAGCTAAATAAGATGAAAATTTTATTTTTAACAATGAATAACTAAAGCTTGCAAAGAAAATATAAAAAAACTAAATAAACTGAAGGGTATTTTTGTAAACAAACAACTTGTTCTTAAAATTTACAAGTTCATAAGATGCATGTTACGGAAATGAGGATGTTGAGATGGATGTGTGGCCATACTAGAAGTGACAAGATTAGAAATGAGGTTATCCGGGAGAAGATGGGAGTGGCCCAGTGGCAGACAAGATGAGAGAAGTGGGATTGAGATGGTTTGGGCACGTGCGGAGGAGGTGTGTTGATGCCCCAGTAAGGAGGTGCGAGTGGTTGGTTGTAGGGGCTATGCGGAGGGGTAAGGGTAGATCTAAAAAGTATTAGGGGAGGTGATTAGACAGTATATGACGCTGCTTCATATCACCGAGGACATGACCTTAGACAGGTGTGGAGGTCGCGTATTAGGGTAGAAGGCTAGTAGAGTAGGAAGGTTTCAGATTGGCCATAGGACTAGTCGTGCCTTTATGGTTGTGTTGTTGATATTGTTGTTGTTTGATTACCTCATTATTTTGCTACTATTATTGTTTGTATGGTGTAATATTTATTTTAATCTTCGTTTTAGACGCTATGCTATATCTATTGTTTCGTCTCGCTTGGAGCTGATAAATTTGAGCCAAGCGTCTTTTGGAAACAACCTCTCTACCTCCATGAGGTAGTGGTAAGGTCTGCGTACACTTTACCTTCATTAGATCCCACTAGTGGGATTTCACTGGGTATGGTGTTGTTGTTGTGCATATTATTTTGAATACAACAAACCAAATAATCAATAAGAAATAATCTCAGCATAACTTATACCATCATAACTAATCCCAGCATAACTTATCCCATCATAACTAATCCCAGCATAACTTATCCCATCGTAATTAATCACATCATAACTTGTATTCAAACCAAACGACCCCTAAATTAAATTATCAATCATTCTTATAATAAAAAAAGACAAGCATTCAAATCTTTGACAACACGAAAAAACCATTGTTCAACTCTTTGACAACATGAAAAAAACAAAAGGAACTTTTTGTACGTCGTATGCCTACTTTTTTTGAAACATTTCCGGTCGTTTTGGTAGACGGCGATGGAATTGTTAGAGTCGATGTCAATATACAAGAAGTCTAGCTTGAAAAAGACAATTATGACTAAACGATATAGGTATACCCACCATAACCAATTATGTAGTCATAAATTAATGAAACTTTCAAAGTCACAAAAAAAATTCATCCTATTTTTTTGGTGTTAAAAACTATACAGTCGACAAAATTCCTGGAAAAAAAAGATTAGATTTCCAAAAATGTCATTTGCCCATCTAATACATGTCGGAAGGAACAATAGCCATGCACCACCTAAACTCTTAACTCAAGCAATATGTATGCAAATATGTGAACATCTAATACCCTTTATCTTAGTCCTGACTATGCCAACAAATTTCCGGTGTCCTTCCCTTTCTCAGGTGCAAATATGAGAATGAAGTCTCATTAAGTACATAACTGGCAGAATTGTTATTCTTATCCACAAATTTCCGGTGTCCTTCCCTTTCTTTTCATTCTCTTTCTAAATTTTTAATTATTTATTTGTGAGCAGGGATCTGATAGGCTTATACTCCAAAGACTCGCGGCAAGAACAACAAAAAATGACAATTTCCAGGTTAATTTCAAGCAACTCGGCCCAGATGTAGAATGGACCAAAAGAAAATATCATATACTCGAGATCGAAGAGAATGAAAAAATCAAGTAGCAGATCACTTGACACGCTTGGAATGCAGAGATCATGCAGATGAGGGTGAAGCACAAGGTTGCTACTCCCTATCATCCGCAGACAAGTGGACAGGTGGAAGTGTCCAATCGCGAGATCAAGAACATCCTGTCCAAAACAGTCAACGCAAACAGGATGGATTGGTTACGGAAGCTAGATGATGCACTATGGGTGTATAAGACAGCCCAGGTGCTAGCAAAGGTTTCGGCCCACCAGAGCATCAGTCCGGACCAGCTAGGTTGGGAGCCTAAAACATTTTCTTTCACAATATTAGTAGCTAGTCTAATTCAAAATTCAAATCATAAATAAAATTGACAAAAAAGTATATTAGCGATTAGAATAGAGTTAATTATAAATGGTTCAAACTTTAAACGGATATAATGCTGCACTCATTAATTCAGTTTAATTAATTTTTTGGAAAATTTTTCCATGAGGTTGTTTGGTCGTGCCAATTAGTATGGTTCTTTCTTGTGTCACTTACTGGGTGTTTGGATTTGGCTTTTTTTAAGTGACTTATAAGTTAAAAGCCAAAAGTCATAAGTTGGAAACACCCAACTTTTGGCTTTTTGGCTTCTTTGGTACTTTTTCAGCCATAAAAAGTGCTTAAAAGCAAGCACTTTTTGAGTTACCCAAACACTCCCAAAACTAAAAAAGAGCTTAAAAGCCAAAAGACACAAAAAATAAGCAAATCCAAACACCACTTAGATATCTTAGGAAGACTTTGGTTAATTATGGAACTTAGAAATTACAATCATCAAAACTATCAATAACTCGTGATATCAAATCAAATATATGGAGTATAGATATTTGCAAACGAACGATCCAGATGTAAAATGGACCAAAATCATACATACTATTAGGTGTGATAAAAAATACTTAGATATCTTAGCAAGACTTTGGTTAATTATGGAACTTAGAAATTACTATCATCAAAACTATCAATAACTCGTGATATCAAATCAAATATATGGAATATAGATATTTGCAAACGAACGACCCAGATGTAGAATGGACCAAAAGAAAATATCATATATACTATTAGGTGTGATAAAAAATACCATCACCGCAAAGATAAAACAGAATGTTCCCAGAGAAAAGGAGCCAAAAGACGGTTCAAATATTAGTATCTAGTGATAGATCCAAAAGTGTCAATTACAGACCTGCACATTACAATTTGCCCCAGCAGACAAAAGCAATCCAACACATGATTTTGCACCTCTATTCAATGCCACATGAAGAGGTATTGTATTATTCACATTCTTGATGTTTACATCAACTCCTGCATCGAGGATGATCTGAAGAAAATTTGGAAGTTCGTGAGACAGCAAAAATTATAGTGGTTAAAAGATATTTACAATGAAAAAGAACCCGCACTTAACTACTGTGCAGAACTAAGAATTTAGTCTCTTGGCAGTAAGGAATGCACTGGTTGACAAAGACATTAAGACATGCATAGTTTAAAATAACAGGGAGGCCAACAAAATAGGACATCAGATCACTTCTGCACCTATTCTTTATATCATTGATCTATCAAAACAAGATTAAGAACCCCTTGATCTTCATCCTGTATGAACTCTCCCGACATAACTAGTTACAAAAAGCTGTTCCACTGGAAGCAAGGGTTAAGTGGAGCATTATAAGATCATGTCTAATATTCAGTTTCGGTCCTTATAGAAATAACCCATTTATTTGACAAGAAATAATTCTATATACCTTTTTATCTTGTATCAATGGAGAGCAACAGAGCTAACATTCTTACTTTTTTCTAACCAAAAATCATTAGAGGTGTCCTGAAGACTAACATGAGATCAGCGAACAATGTAACCTAACTGATGATAAAAAGAGTGTCACTGTCCAGCCGAAGCACGATTTGGACATATAACCTAAGATTTATGTTTTTCATTCTTCTTCCAAATAGTACTTGTCAAATTCAAGTACATATCAGCCTACCTTGACCAACTCAACATCATTTATCATAGCAGCAGTGTGCAAAGCAGTTCGAAAATGTTGTGTGTCTTGTGCAGCTGGATCTGCTCCAGCAGCTAAAATTAATCGTACCAGTTCTCTCCCCTCTACAAAAGTAAACAAGATTACTGCAATGACAACCAAGAACGTGTACGGCAAGTAAAAAGGAAGTAAAAAAAAGAGGACTATCAACTGTAATATCTTGTAAAACAACTATATTTATGTTCATTCTTGCAAAAAGATCATCAACCCACCTGCTTCACGATCTTTCTTTAAGGCTGCGGCCATGCACAGTGCTGTACCAACAGGACTTGGAATATCAATAGCATCGGCGATATCTTCAATAGATGCAAGTTCCACCCACCTCTTGACAACAGCTACATTCCATGTCGCGATGCACGTGTGTAGTGGCCTGAAGAAGGAAAGACACAAAATATGCACCATGTAGAAAAGGGAGCGAGGAGGAGATCAAAGAATAATACAAGGACAATCATGCTCAAGCATCCTCCTTCACGAGCAGACAGTTTTTTTCTCTGTTGCTTTTTCAAAAAGCTAAACTGCGAACTAGAGTAGAAGTGAAACAGGTCTAACGAATAATTGCCAATGATAAACTTCTAAGGATGCACCTGAAAAAACTCTAGTATAATCAGACACCCTATCATAATTTCTCCACACAGAGATCATCCCACTCTAAACCCATTAGTCACATAAGTAATCTTCTGATCTCTATTGTCCCAACTGTTTTCTTGGAAAGTTTTTGTTACTGTGATTTTAAGCAACACTTTTTTAGAATGGGAAATATTAAGTACTCCCTCCGTCCCAATTTATATAACTTAGTTTGACTAGCACGGAGTTTAAGAAAGAAAGAAAGGCTTCTAAAATTTGTGGTCTAAAATAAGTCATAGATGTTTGTATGGCGATGAATCATTTCATTTAGGGTAAAATGGGTATTTTAAAGTTAAATTGTTACTAAATATAGAAATGTATCATTCTTTTTGGGACTGACTAAAAAGGAAAGTTAGTCATATAAATAGGGACAGAGGGAGTAACATATTTGAGTAATTGAAACAGTGAAACATATCGAAGTACAGATTTACTCACTAACTTCCCATGTTTGTATCGATAAATAAGAGTTAAGTTCTCTTACGGGCAATATGCAGGAACCCCAAATAGATAAATACAGTTAAAACACAACAGTGACACTTCAACAGTTAAATCAATTATAAAGCACCTTCTAAATACATATAAGGAGGTCACATCAAAGACCTTTAAAAAAGTTCAAATATGATTAATCAGCTCCAACAATTTACTTGAAGATCCTTTCTTAACTTATAGATGCCACAAACTCGATTTGATTTCCATCTTAAATGGCATTAAGTCAAACAAGTGGACCACAAAATCTTTTTTGCAAAGTAAAGGCCAGGATCTTCCTAGTAAACTTTGAGCTCTTTTCTTCATGATATTCCTTGTTATATACATATTCACTTTGAAAGAATTAACAAATCTGACTGACATAGAGTCCTAAAGGAAAATAACTTAGAAGAATTCAGCAAGTGTACTTTTCTTCTCCAATTCCCACAACCACCATGATTCCTTTTTCATACTGTTTTTCCTGTGATTTGATATATGATATATTTTGCACTTTTTTTTAAACTGGTAACTTTATATTTTGCACTTTTCCCTATCCTTTTATTTAAATCTTAGTGTTTTTCCAGCATTCCTAGCTATAGGGTTCCCCCTACTAGATTATTTTTTTTCACAAAGCACTTCAAAGAATGATTAGGAATTACATTTGAACTTACGTCAAATTTTTGGAGTTCAAGATACTCATTGATTTACAGCCTCCATTTTCCAGTATGATCTTAGCACAGTCCGTATATTTCTTAGCAACTGCTCGATGAAGCACCGATTCGCCTTCATCATCAACAGCATTTGGATCTGCCCCAGCCAATAATAATTCCTGTTGCAAGGAAACATAAAATTCATGAGCAACAAACAACAGATATTCTATTTGAAAGAAGGACAAAACAAAACAGCATCCTATAAACATGCTTTGTCTTTTTCTTTTATTGGGGGGGGGGGGGAGATGTATTGACGAGAGACAGAATTGGCCTTGGAGATTTGAAATACAAAGTAGCGAGTTTCACCAGTGAACAAGCATGAATTTTGAATCAGACTACAGAATCTCTTATATTTTGTTTTGTTCATTTTTTTTTATAACAGAAGGAGTAGAGGAGGTGAACCAAGTAGGGCAAGGACAAGAGGACAAATGAGAAACTGAACCTGCACCTCCTATGAAGCCTTTTACTTTGTTAATCTAAAATAGTACTCATCTTATCTCTTTGATAGCCTGATTTTCCATTTGTCCCCCACATTTCAGTTTTACTGTCTTTGCCTAGCATCTTTCTCAACATACACATAGAAGGACAAAAAGACCTACACGCATGCAATCTGGTTGGCCATGGTATGCACAGACATGAGCAACAGATGGACCAAGGCCCTCTCTAAGTCTAGACCTGACATTGGCATGCCTCCTGATAAGAGCACGAACACATTCAGGTGATCCAGCCGCAAGAGCAAACACAAGGGGTGGATCACCATCTTTGTCTAGGACATCCACATTTGCCTGTGAGTATTCCAGAATGGCCTCAACAAGCTCCACACTTCCTCGTCTACAAGCAAGGTGGAGAGCAGTTTGCCCATCAGCATTTTGTGCCTCCAGTACAGAGCGTAAAAAGGCAAGACATTTTCCTGAAACAATCTTCGCTAGCAAGTCTCTGCATGCAGAAGGGTAAAAGAGATGAAGTACATAGAAAAGAATTCTTAGGAGGACTACTAGAAGTTGCAAAAAGACAATTCAGGGAATAATGTTCCAGATACCTCTTGAAGGAATATGTGATTAAGAACAAGTAACTTCTGTAAATTTCCTTCCAAAATTTGAAAAATCTTGATGACGTGATATCTTTTACTTTTTTCTTTTACATTATGAAACTGTTCCTTTCAAATTTCTCGTAGTCCCTAGATTAATTTTGCAAAATAGGATACCCTACTACTTAAGAAACACGTGAAGACTTACCGAACTCCATTCACATTGCCTTCAGAGACAAGTCTGTGGAGAAGACTGGGATCATCAAGAGAAACCTCAGAATGATATGTCGCAGAAGGTACTACACCATTTGTTCCCAAGTACTGCAAGTTACTGCATTTTTAACATATAATAATCAACACTTAGTGGACAATGATTAAACTCAAAAGAAACTGCAAAACATTAATAATTAACAATCAGAATACGGAACACACAGAGCACTGATGCAGCCTCTATTTAAGAAGCTAGACAACTAAGAGCCTGTTTGGGTTGGCTTATTTTAGGTGCTTTTAAGCCAAAATAGCTTTTAAGCAGTTTTGTAGTGTTTGGGTAAAATAAAAAAGTGCTTATAATCACTTCTTTTTAAGCCAAAATAACAAAAATAAGCCAAATGCCATAAGTTAGAATTCTAACGTATGACTTTTGGCTTATAAGCCATAAGCCAAAAGGCCAATCCAAACAGGCTCTAAGTATTAAATGCTACCTTCCAACAGCTAACCATGCTTATATGACAATCCTGCTACCAAATATCAGCTTAGCTAAATGTTCTTACTTATCAGGGCTGGCAGGAGGGCTTCGAGGGATCTCTTGCAAGTGGCGAAGAAATGTGGCTAACATTGAACTAAAGGTTGGTCTCTTGGAAACCTTGAACTGCAGACACTCACCAATCATCTTCCACAACTCTGGTGGTATTCCAACACCAACTACACTTGCATATTGAGGAGGTTGTCTCCTTGCCTTTATAACGGACCGATAAATTTCCTCTGCACTTAAGCCAGCCCAGCTGCATAACAATGACAAGGGGTTCTCTAAGTAAATAATATGGAATAGAAGAAGGTATACGCTAAAACGTAGTAGAAGAGAGAAGCGAGAAGACGAGAAGTTGCTAAAGAAAAATAAGTTGCCACTTACGGAATAGAACCAGTGCACATTTCCACCAATGTACAACCAAAGCTCCAGGCATCTGACTCTGGGGATATACCAATGGCACCATCCCAGAAAAGATTAAGTGATTTCTTTACAGGCTCCCACGCTTCTGGAGCAGTGTAGTTTGGGCTAAGCATTGTACAATCCATGCAAGAATGAGTTATTGTGGATTCACACTCCAATCGAGCTTTCCTACAGGCAGGCTTCTTTAAAATTGCAGGAAGCCCATAATCAGATACCACAGCATGACCATTTGCATCTAAAAGAAGATTGGACGGCTTAATATTCATGCAAACAATACCAGCTGCATGAAGTTCAGCCACCCCACGCGCAATGTCTGCTCCATATCTGCATTTAAGATGGGATAATACATCAAGGTTAGGAGATACATGAAACAATAAACCACCATCCTCAGAGTACACATAGAAAAATGACTAGATTCTGTAAACTGGACTCCAATGAGGAGCCTGGTGAAGAGTTGAAAAGGGATGAAAAGGGGAACACTGGGTGGAAATTGAACCCTTGCTGACTCTCCGGAGCATCTGTAAGCTAGACTCTTGATAAGCTTCGAAGTTTGAAAAATTGATTCAAGCAGCTAAAATTCTATATAGTTACAACATATCCAACCAAATTCATTTCCTTATCATTTCACCCTTTCAGTTATGGAGGATATAAACGATCATAATAAAATTGGGAGAACACTGGTGATTTGTTTAGAATCTACAGAAGAGCTCCCACATGATAGAAGTGGAAAAGGATTGTAAATTAATAACTTATCTAACTAAGTTTGTCACCCCTGTTTCATACAAAAGCTTCTAAAAACTTGTTGGCTGAGTCTTTCCCTTCTATGGAGAAATGAGAACCTTCCCCCGACCTTTATGCTTTCACAGCTAACAAACAGGTTTGGTTACAATTTATCTCACCATTAACACACATGTAATTGTGAACTCTTGAACATCATTCTCAGAAGACTGAATTATTAATAGAAAAACACCTCAAGTTCAACATCAGCTTACATCACTATTCACTCATTGATTCCCCCATTGAAATGGATCCAATGATAACTTCTTCTGTGTCAAATCTTACTAAAATAAAAAGTTCTACAATATGAAGGGCGGAGTTCCTTGCCATTGCAACCCTTTTGTTGGAAGAGATGCCTCCAAATTCTATTTGTAACCCGGCACTTATAAGATGTCCCTATTTTTTCTCTTTACATGAATACAACAGAAGCTGTCCTTGGCCATTATTTGCGAAAAAGAGTGGGGAAAAGATACTTGGCATTACATGAGTAAACGAACACAATAGGGACTGTTAACCCCCTTTCGTGATACAGTGAAGAGTTAAAACTTTTGGCTAGTTTTCAAATCCCCCTCCCCCCCAAAAAAAAAGGGAATGAATATAGAAGATTCAAATAGCCAAAAAAAAAAAATAGTTCGGGATTGAGGTATAGTTAATTGGTTTTTGACCCTCTTTTTTGGTTACAGTCTACAGTGTCATTCTCCATTCAAGCAGGTTAATTCTTGGACTGAAATGTGAATTGGCCAATAGGGGGCAGAAGTTGAAAATGGTAGCTCCCAGTCACTGCCCCTTGTGTAGTTCATTCAAGCAAAGAAATGGAAGATGATCACCCTTGAGCTTCGGTTCAGCGGTTAAGAAGCAACACAGGAAGTGTAGATTAAGCACAGGGTCGAACTTTGCCATGGACAAGACCTAGTATTTTAGTTGGAAGATGGGTGGAGTGCAGGTCCATACATCCCGGAGTTCCAAACCTACTGATACCTCACAAAGTGGAGTCTGGTCCATAAATGAGGTCACAGATGATTTAAATATTACCTAACCTATATCCATAAAGTGACATTTGAATTTCAGTGCAACCTTCTTTTTTGGAATAAAGCAGTGCATGCAGAAGGGACTGAAGAGTTTGCGCATTCCACTAACTCTCTTGCACCTTAATTATGTACATGTAAATCTATTAGATCTTTGCGCATTTTAGTATTCTGCTCTCTTCGTGAATTTGGCAGCATTTCCACAGTGCTTCCCATTCCATCAATGAACAATTCAGCCAATCAATAGAAAAAAAAAGGAGAGCAATCTCAATGCTTAACTGCCTCCACCGCCCTTTTTCTGTAACGATATTAATTTTATTAATAAAGGCGGAGTCTCCTGTAATTCGAGATTTTCCTTCGGAGGTACAGGGAAGTTTGGAATGGAATAATTTATCGATTCCTACAGAAGAAGCAGTATAAAGTAGAAATATATAATAACTGCCTCTAGGTTTGTTCATGACAAAAGCCAGGGATACCATGAGCATCAGGACAACAGCAAGCATTTACATGAAAAACATATTTCAACCCCCCATTAAGATGTCTAACGACCAAGCCAAACCACCTAGATGGCCAATCAAGCACAGGTTAAGTGTGCACTATGTGGTGAAACTTTGCCATGACAGTCTTGGTTTCCCCTCATACCAGCAACCAATGGCCTTGGAAGAAGATACGGAAGAAAATGCTCCAAACGAAGTGGCATGCTTTAACAGAATAACTGCCCACAATGCATGTTTCACTCAGACTAATCTGCAAAGTAGGCTTTATCACTTTTCACCAGATAAACCTATGTGGTAAAGCTAGTGGGGACATTGATCAGCTATTTCCGCTCTGCCTTAAACCGTCACAGCCGTGGGACTTCTCTTACACATTTTTGAACTTCATTGAACCATGCACAAGTCAGTCAAGGATCTTCTGTAATGCTGGAACACAACGAAACTGGACAGAGGAAAGATCTGGAGCACTATTCCACTCACATTTTGTGAGTAATCTGGAGAGAAAGAAACAACAGATCCTTTGAAGGAAAGGCTGACACTATAAAATGGTTTAAATATAGGTGATTATACCACTTAGCTATAAGGTGCAACTTCAAGAATGTAAATGATATAGATATTTTGTTAAATTTCCTAGCATCAAAACAGGATTAGATAGTGACGGATCTGGACAAACTTTTGTACCCACCCCAACCCCAGCTCTATCTTAGTGTTGTCTTTGTCCATCATTTATTTTGAAAAAAAGTGTGCATATTCCACAAGCAAAGCACAATTTGACATTCTTATACACAATCCCCACTTCTTTTATATTCTTAAAAATCCCCACTTCTTTGTGCCAAAGCATCCTTTAAATTACTTGAAAAACCCCTGTGTGTGGGTGTTTGGGGGGGGGAGGGGGGGGAGGGGGGGCTCACATGATACAGAAGCATTGTTTGTAAACGTCAAACCTAAAATTTCAGGTGAAATTCACTGAACATGTACCAAATTGATCTTTTCCTTATCAAAAAGTTCACTGAATATTTACCATGTCACTTGTCCGGGAATGAATTAAATTTCAACCATGTGTTTCATGAGGTAGATGGTTATAACGCATTTAAGCATTTTCAGATTGGTGCAGAATTCTCAGTTTGACATTTGATCTAGTTATGTTCGATTTTGTTTAGTGAAACAGAAGAGTTGCACCTACATTTTGAAGGATCAAGCTACATTACGATGTATCAACTAATACACAAGTGAACTGTCAAGATCTGTATTCTTGATAGCATAAAACAAGATGACTAGTGATATGAATGGTGTAGTATCAAGTATCAATATATCAGTCATTAGCCCGAGAAAAAACGACTGAACAGTCAACATATCACCATTTAAGGAGAATGTCGATCACCAGTTGATACACTGTCAGATAGAAAGTCAGTTATGGTGGACAGCAAGGAATCTCTTCAGTATTAAGTGGATGATGCCAGCAACGATGCAAGACGTTATGTCCAGCTAGGCTTTCAGACAAAGGAAAAAATGATGAGCATTGAATGCATCTTCTTTGACGCTAATGTGGGTATAATGGGAAGAAAATATGAGAGTTTTGCGGGGATGGAGAATGCACTTGTACAAATTAGGATAAATTTCATTTCTGTTTAACTTTCAATGCACCCACAAGGCCCCAACTAGCATAGACGACTAGGTATGATTTGTGAGAACAATGTCCTGGTGTAGGTTCACCAATTTTTAATATTTAAACTTGTGTACCAGTGTTCTCCTCCCCACCATACCAATGAACTTATCATTTATTCAAAACAACTATCAACATCTTAGTGTGGCCTAATGGCCAATGAAGTGGGATAAGCCATGAAGGACCAAGGTTTAAATCCCACCAGAAAGAAAAAATACCACGTGATTTCTTCTTTCAACTGAAGCCTTGGTGAGTATAGTTACCCAATACCTCTGTTAAGGGAAGTTTACAAGTATTCGGTGTTAGTCAAGTTGTGCACAATCTAATCCAACACCTTTATTACCTATATCAGCATCTTAGGGACGATGTAATTAGTATAGTAATGCTAATCTAAGCATTGCAAATTTCTTCTATCCAGAAATTTCCCTGCGAAGACAATCTCAAGCAAACTATGTGGCCTTGGACTATTGAATTATCTTAAGTGCAATAGTAAGTTTGTCATACACTTAAAAGTTAGTTCTTTTTTACTTCTTGATTTATAATCAATAATAAGACACCCAGGATACTTGGAAGTCAGCAGTTTCTCTTCCATTCTGTTTACGGATATTGCTTTTACATCTTGATAGTGGCTATTGCAATTCAACCCTTCGTTCTCACTTTGTTTGTGCTAGTAACAGCTTTTCTATCATGATAGCTTTATCTGATTTGATTTATTTTGTCCGTGAACAGAATGAATTCATATAGTGAACTTGTATCTTTGCTCCTCTAAAGGAAGAAAATAAAAACTATAACAGTGTTTATTGTGGGCGGAGGTAGCAAGAACAAGGTGAAAAATAGACGAGGTGCATGCAAATTGGCCACCAAATAAGGCAAGTGATACAAATCTTAAGTAGAACACTCCAGAAAGCACAAAATTTGAGATAGATAGAAGGGCCAAAATGTATAAGAAATTGGGGAGAAGAGCTCACAGTCTCACACAAACTCTATGTTGATGATACTTAGATACTATGTGGAGCTGAAAATGATCAGCTCCTACGTCAGGGGAATTCTGTCAGCTTTTGTGTAAGGCCTAAAAGTGAATCTGCCAGAGAATAGTGTATTTAGTATTAATTCTATTTTATAATGATATGTAGTATTAATACTGAACATTGCATTGATGACCAGGGAGATGTTAAGGGTTGCAAGGTGGAACAGCTACCAACTACCTATTTAGGACTACCACTAAGAGCTAAAAAGATTGATCAGAAAATGTAGCAAGGAGTCCTGGACAGGTGTAATAGTAAGTTGGTTCCATGGAAAAGATAATACTTATCCTTTTGGGAGAGACTTGCATTGGTTAACAGTGTTTCAGATGGTATACCAACTTATTTGATGTCTTTTTTCAAAATGCCAGCAACAGTGGAGAAAAAACTAAATTTCATGAGGAATAAATTCGTATGGAAAGGGAATACTGAAAACAGGAAGTTCCATTTGATCAGAAGGCAAGAGGTGATGAAGGAAAAGAAGGAAGTGGGTTTGAGTGGGGAACTTGAGGTTGCATAACCAATGTTTATTGATTAAGTGGCTTTGGAGATACAATGAGGGTAGTAATAGGTTCTGGAAACAACTAATAGATGCCAAATATGGTGGGAGAGACTGTTGGACACCCTGTCAAGTCTCATCTTCCTCATGGTGGGACCTGGAGTACTATCAGTAATCTATGGGGTGAATATAGCCAGTTTGTAAAGCTAAAACTGGGAATGGTATAATTATCCCTTTTTGGTATAATGTTTGACTGGGGAAAGAAAAATTAAGAGAAAAGTTTCCAACTTTGTATGTCTGTTCCACAAATCAAAAAGGGAAGGTGGTAGATTTTTATTCAAAGAACGGTTGGCAGTTGATTTTCAGGAGGGGCCTCAATCTTTCACTGGACAATGCCAGGTTGGAGGATAACAAGGAATATTCATTGATCTGGGCAGTATGCAATGATGGAAAATTCACAGTCAGAGTATGCTCTAGTCTATTACTGAAACAAAAGGAATTTTGTGAAGCACAATGGCCTTGGAAAGCAATATGGAAGTCAAAGGTGCCTTTTAAAGTTGCTTGTTTTGGATGGGTTGCAGCAAAAGCTTGCCTTACTCAGGGAACTTACAGAAGATAGAAATTCCTCTTAGTAATAGATGTTATATGTATGAAGAAGAGTCCGAGACAGTCAAGCATCTTACCATTCACTGCAAGGTAGCAAGACAGTTGCGAGCACTTTTCAAACATGTTTGGTGTCAAGTGGATAATGCCTCCCGATGTTAAGAGCTTATTGAAGATATGGCAACATCAGAAAGTGATAGAGTAAACAAAATGTTTGGAGAACAATCCTTTTTGTGTTTTATGGACGATAAATATGGTTGGAAAGAGATAGGATCTGCTTTGAGGGGAAAAGACAACATGTATCCAAGATTAAGAATAGAAGTCTCTTAAATGTGTATTTTGATATAAAAGGAGTATTATATGGAGCACAATATGGACTTCTAGAAGAGATATGAGATATGTTGTTGGCATGTTAGTGATTGATGTTGTTTTCAGTAATATGTACCTTCTTTTAATAAAATCTTACCTTATCCAAAAACAAAAAGTAATAATATAAATAAAAAAGTGTTTATTGGAAGCTGTTCTTAAAATTCCATTCTTTGGTTCCAATATAATATAGTCAACCTTATATCATTTGGTTCAAAATAGGAGCTCTAAGTCTCTATCGCTTGATATATTTTCTAGAACTCTCACAAACACTTTGAGGACATTAAAAATTTGAAATGCGCATCTCATACCTAATGCAACAGATGAGAAGCGCCATTACACTGACTGACTAACACGTGGTAGAAGTAGCCGACATAATCATCACCGAGGCGATGCTACTATTTTTCTCATTCTTGTTATCTTTTATCTACAAATTTATGTATTTACTCAAAGTGGTTATGTGAAATATCAAGTGCAAGATAGCGACAACATTTCAGCTCTTGACGAGCATTACAAAGCACGTGTCATAGATTGAGGATGCAAAAGTTTTCCCATAATTAAGAGTTCTAATTACACACAAATTCCAATTTTTTACCTCCAAAATCTAGAACAACAAAATCAAAAAATCAACAAGGTGGACCAAATGGAAATAGGAATAACCCGTAACCCAACACACAAGAAAAAAACAAAAGTTTTACCTCAGAATTTGCTCAAGTGTGAGTCGCCCTTCGTTCCGCTGCATCTCCGTCTGTACTGACCCTTTACACCTATCCATAATCAAGCACAAGCTTCTTTCCAATTTGGTCACACCATGGAAAGCACACACATTTCTACACCACATAGATTCCCTCCTCAACCTCTCTAACGTTTCTTGCACCCACACCACATCCATTTCCTCTCCAACTCCCACCTTCTTCACCGCCACTTTATGCCGACACCTCCCACGGCTACCGCTGCTTCCACCAGAAACTGTTGCTGCCCACATCTCCACCCCAGGCCTCATCGACTCACCCCCTATCCTCCTAATCAACTTAACTTCCTGATGTGCACCCACCTCTATCCTCCCACCCCCACAACCCGAGCTAGAAGCTGTCCGGGCACCATGCCTCCGCCTTAAATCATTCTCCTCATCATCAGCATTCTCATTAAAACCCCTCTCGTTTTCCTCCTCTTCATCTTCGTCATCGCTCGAATACCTGGAATCACGGATTAAGGCAAGGATCGCGTAGTTCTTCTTAAGGGCAGTCACAGAGTTTCCCACAAGGGATACGTGGCGGCACCTGGGACACGATAAGCTAGTATCTGGGGAAGCGGAGAACATTCTAGAAAGACACTCCCTGCAAAACCCATGACCGCATTGGAGCAGTAAAGGGCAACGCTCCTCTTCGTCATACCTATTCTGACAAACTGAACAACAAGGTACTCTCATAATACTACAATCAAACAAACAAACAAACAATCAACAACTATAAACCTCTTTCAGAAAAATTGGGATTGTTGAATCCGGGTCAGATTGATTAATTGGAAAATTGAAGTAGGTACAGATATGTACTTGCAGATCCACGGAGAAACAAGTATGTAGAGAGAGAAAGAGTAAGGGTTTTAGAGAGAGAAAATGGAGGTGGGTGGGGTTAATAGTTGAGTTGAGGAAGAAGACGGAAGCTTTACTGACGGATTTTTGTTTCCTTTTTTTTTTTTCTCTTTTCTTTTTCAATCTCCCCTGTTAATGCCCGGGAAATTTTTATCTACGTACAAATTCTGAACCGCATAGCACAGCTACCTTAATGCACGATTAGCTCTCTGGTAGCAAATCTTCACTTGCTAAAGAACAGTACACACATTAAGTGGACTTACCCTCATCGTTTAAAACTGCTTTTGTAATGTTTTCACTTATGTCAAGTCGGTCTATCAAAAACAATTTCGTCATCATTTAAAATAACAGTAAAAATTACGTACATGTTGTTTTTGTATATTAAGCGGACTTATCATAATATTATGTAATGAGCTAATTGCGGAAACTTAAAAATAAAATAATTAATTACTATAATTAATTAAATTGAATTGGTTATATTTAAAAATATTTACATTATTAATATATAATAAAACTTGTACTTCCATTTTAAATTCGATAACTAACATATCAAGGGTTTCATTAACCTCAATGGAAGCTATCCGAAAGAATTTTGTTTAAGCATATACAATAATAACTAGAAGGTAATTCATTACTAGGATCGCGAACTAAAAATGAAAAATTCTCAATTATCTCATCACAATTCATATTGGTGTTTATTGTATGAATAAGTAATCATATTTTTAGCTTTTAGTTATTTATTTATTAAATCACTAAAATTTTGTTATTAATGCACCAAAGTATTTTTTGCATAGAAATCTTCAATAGAAACCATTTTCTTTTATAATTGTCCTGTCCAATTTAAATCGTATGCAGCAAAAAAAGTGAGGTGCTTTGAATAATAAAATGTTTTGTGGTATTTCTAGGAACTTTTAACATTTGGCTTCCGACTTTTGTTATACCCACACAAGTTTCATTGTCCTAGTTGAGAGTAGTGCAAAATTATTTGTCCAACCATGCATTCCAATATGTATTTGTTTCGGTACGATGGAAAATGTTTTTTAAAAAATAAATGAGCTTTTTAAAAAAATTTGGTACGTAAGCAAAAAATGTTAATTTAAAGCATTTGTATATAATTTATATCAATATTATGAAAATGGGGTAAAAAGTAAGGGTGTGGGTGGTGGGTATGAGGCTACGGGGGATGAAGGTAAGAGTGAAGTGTGTTGGAGAATGAAGATGGCAGAATTAATGTGGAATATCACTGGTGCAACTTATTTTTACTATTTTCATTAGGAAATCATTTTCGCAAAAAAAAAATAATTTCCAAAAATTTTGATTAACCAATCATCAAAAAATTGAAAAATCAAACACACTATCAGTACTCATTGTTTCTCATGAAATATAGTTTACATTTCCCAGAAACTCGTTATATTTGGCAGCTAGATGTGGATTCACTCTTTTTAACAAGTTCCATTAACTAAAGACTTGAGCAAATGAGAAAAGGAATAATTGTTTTCTTATGGTAGAATGATCACAATATTTTAATCCTACAAGTACCCCCGATTTAATCCTTGGTAGACTGAAAATTCTTCAACAACCAACATACCAAAACAAGTACAAAATATTCTTTTTCTTACGTGCTATACTTCAACGATCTGCCTAACCCAATCAATCTTGTCCCCCTGTCCTAAATTATTTGATAGAGTTTGACAAAACATAAAATTTCAGAAAGAACCAAAGATCTTTAACACATAAGCCATATATGAATTAAATACCCACCTGTCGTCGTACCAAACAGTTCATTTTCCATCTTCGAAGCCTACAACAGGTCATATCAATTCTAGATGTGTTTAAATGCTCGTTTTAATCAAGTTGAGGTGTTTGAAACTCGTGAAGTATAAGGACTGAGATGACAAACCAGAACAAGTACAGGGGTCCCAAACCATTCCGTCATCTTTAAAATCAAACTTATTTTCCAAAACTTCTCACTACAACCAATATGGCCTTACATGAACACCCAAAAAAAATAATCAGGAAATTATTAAACAAGGCCAAGAGAGAACTCATAATTGCTAGAAGCACACCCCTCCCTAAGGCCTTTCTTTGTCCTTTTTGTTTCCTTCCAGCTGGTGCTAGGGTTTATGTGGCAATGAAGGTGGAGGGGAAATTGTTAGATAAATAAAAATTTCTTTCCTCAACAAACGAAAACGGATAATTTACACGCTTTGTCAAACCATTACAAGGAACATGGCCAACATTCATAGCAAGCCAACTCAAAAGGAAAAAAATACAAGTTACGGCTAAGGGTACACATTAAGATATAAGCTGACATAATTTGAAAAATGAAAGCAACATTGACAAAATTTACAAGGACCTCAACGACGAATAAAGAGCTGAATGCTGTAGCCGGAAGGAAGAGAGACCTACTGAAGATATACAAGGAATCCATCAATCACTTGCAATTACCTGGGGCGCGACCAATAAGCCTGCACTGTTCTGGAAGCAAGGACGAAATCACTTGCTCGTTTACTGGGAAAAGTTCACCATCAATACCACAGCTACTATTAGAGTGCTTCCCAGGCTTAACCTTTACTGCTTTAACCTGCATTTCATAGAAGCGAAGCTTAGTTTGATTTCAGTGAGCACCAAGCAAAAAAACCACATCAAAGTTTATAAACCAGATTTTCCCTTTTTTTAAAAATGGGTGAACTCTAAACTGATACTGTAAGTTTCTCGGTGCAGTTTATCTTTGCAAAGTAAATCGATGTTTTGAAAATATCCATATAGTAATGGCCTCCATCCAGACAGGGAAACCTGTATTAATGCTCTAAAAAAAACTCTGCCTTGGTGGGAAAAAAATGTGTAAAAGCATCTAAAATACGGTTGCTGCTTTACCTTGACATACTCAACATATGGGAGGGAAAGGTGTCGGCCCATTTGCAGAAGCAAAAAGAACCTTATAAGCTTCAGTCTTCCACTTCCATGGACCAACAACAGATCTAACGTGTTGTCATCAGGTTCTGCTTTTGGGGCCACGACCTGTGAACTTAAGCTTTGAACAGTTTTGCATGAATGATTGCATACCAGGACACCAAGAAATTGACCTTTGGTAGACACCCATTCTTCAGCAGCCTTCTGGACAATATCCTTCCGAACAACATCTTCAGTATCGTCTGCTGGTCCAGGCAATTCAATAGGATTTTCTATATTCCAATGAGGTTCTGTGTCCCATCTTGGTTCGGTATCCCAAATTGGGCCGGGGTCTGACATTGTTGATGAGATATCCTCTTTATCATTTGTAGTTGTATTTGCCCAAGAAGATCTAGTGGGGTCATTTGCAGCAGTCAACCCAGTCCACCCTTTATCTGTTTTTGACTTGGACCTAGTCCTAGGCCAATTCGGGGTTACTGAATGTGGAAGCTGAGGATGGATAACTTCCGGTTCAGAAGTTGTGTTGCCACTCCGTCCAGCAGACAAGCGCTTAGATTTTGCATCAATGGCGCGCACATATTCTGATGGCTCAGTGCTACTACATGTAGTATCCAAGTCCGCTCCAGACATTCTACTTGGGGTCATTATTGAATCAATACTTGATAAGCTAGAGGCTCTGGGAAGCCCTTCCTTGCTTGACCTTCTCATAATGTCTGTATACAATTCAGACATATCAATGACCGAAGATTTTCCTTCTCCAGTTGCTTCTTTTAGTGCTGGAAGATACTCCACTTCAAAATTGTACTTTGGTAAGCACATGAATTTGAGGAACCCAGCGACAAAGTAGCGTAATGGACCAAACCGCTTCTGGTATTTCTCGGATAGTTCTAGCACTACAATAGATAATTGAAGTCAACTATCAGAACAAATCAGATAAGAATATTATATGGTAAATACTAAAAATCCATGTGGAAGACTAGTGATACAGCCAACAACAATGGAAAGTAGAGAATTCATAAAGACACGTCAACCTTTTATTTCTTTTTTCTTTTTTTAATAATCGAGAAATCCTCAAAGGCCAGTGGCTCATGGTTCGAAATTCGGCTGATAAAGGGGTCGTCTCTTAACGCTTATCCACTTAAATACCAGGCTTTGTTTGCAACATGTTTCGAACCTGTGACATGCACCTAACCCACACATAACGTTTGCGCTCTCACCACTAGACCAAAGCCCAGGTGCCGACATGCCAACCTATTCAATCAGCAGACCATCCTTCTATATTCTCAAAATTACTTAATCTTAAATCCTTGGTGTCATCCACAGTTTGCGCAGCAGCTATAATAAAGGTATCAAGTAGTGCAGACTAACATCCATAAGCAATGTCATGCTGGATATCCCAAGTGCATATGTATCTTAGGTGAGGGCAAAAAATCATGTGCTGAGAAACATAAATTTTGAGTCGCAAGCATTAAAAGCTTCACCGCCATAGCTTCCACTAGCATATTTGGATTCGAAATCAAACTTTATAATGTCAATTCCCTTGGAAAAAATAATAAGCATACTGATGAGACAAGTTAGCAGAATATGACAAAGCAGACCCTGGTAAAATAGAGTCAAATGCTATCTCTAGAGTTGCTAAGTCAACTCGTAACACTTGAACCCCATCTGGTTTCTGGTTTCTGACAATGTAAGTAAATCAGGTATGTAACCCCTAAAATCTGATCACTAACCAGGTGTTGATTGAAAAAAACCAAAGCTTAAGGAATGAAAATTTTCCTCTGCAAATTTTATTTGAAGGAACCAGAAGAGATAAAAGAGAAGTGACATAACCCCTTGCTTATTATGTTACACGACCCAATTTTCCTCCTAGTTACACGTAAATCTTCCATTTCAACACAATCAACAGACTATCCACGAGCTATTACCACTAATTTGACCTATACCCTAATACAACACAATGTACTCCCATACCCTAGGCCTCCATGGTCCCGGCATTCAGAATCATTAAATCTAGTGGGTCCCAAAGAACCAAGATGCAGGAACCATGGAAGAAATGCTCCAATATAACTCACATTAGTCTTTACAACAAGAAATCCTAGTTAGAAGCTGGAACATGGTCAAATGTGTGTGCGCGCGGAGGGGGGGGGGGCACCACCAAAGTATTTCACCATGATCTTAACTCATTGCCCTAAATGAAGCAACCATGATCCACATAGAATAGATGAAAGAAAACCTGGTTAGAAGCTGGAACGTGGTCAATTAAGGGGTGGAATGTCAACATACTAAATGTTTGCTAGATTGAGTTTCAATGTGCACTTGAGATACGAAAGAAAGGAACAACCACACCAAATCTACAGGTTCACTGCAACTGTTTCCTGGCCAGGTTTCTCACTTGGAGATAACAGAACTGTATATCTTAGTCTAACACTGTTGATCCCCCAAATTTTCAAAAGATATCCTTATGTCCAACTTCATATCCTACTTGACATTGTGTCAGTATCCTCTTTTTTTACAATAGCACCTAGCGCACTGAACAAAACACCCTAAAAGGGGGATGGATGTTATTTGGGATTTAATGCTATCCTTTTTGCTTTTTTCACTATATTTTCCTATACTAGCATCAGACTTGTACCTATTTTTGCGGAGAGGAAAGCTCACAACAGTGGACCAAGCAACCACCACCAAATTTAAGGCTAACAGCATTGTATCCCCCAAAATTTTAAATGTTAACATTAGATCCAACTTGATTTTTAGATGACATTGTATTGATACCCTCGCAACGTGCAATAGCACATAGCACTGAACAAGGCACCCAAGAAAGGCATGGATGTTAAGAACTTGGGATTTAATCTCATCTTTGCTTTCACAATATTTTGGCTATAGCAGCATCAGACCCATACATAATTTGATGAACAGAAGGACTACACAAACCCCCACCCCCACCCCCTCCACACACACACACACTCCCCACCACCACCACCACCTTTCCAAAAAAAAGCACCACAAATGCAGCATCTAATGTCTAGTAACATTGCAACTTGAGAAGAAATAGGTATGTTTCCAACACCTGGAGTTCATACAATTGTGAAACTTGAGAAAGTATCTGCAACCATTCAAAACCTTTAGGTGCCTTAACTATATCTATTTCTTATTTATTAAGGTAAATGTAGATAAGGGTAGCAAAAGTTTGCAACAGAACATCATTATTAATAGTCGCCACATTGAATCTTCTGAAGCTGATATGTAAAATCTCAAGGGCTCAGAAGAGGCTCATTTATGCTAATCAAATTAGTACTCGTGCGGGTTTTCGTAGCATCTTTTTTGAGTCAGGAAGTTGTAATCACAGAAGAATTCGGCATGGGGATTTGCGTGAGCGGGACATAGATAGCCTCTTTGGCTTTATCCACGGAAGTCATGTAATACAGAGAAATGTGTGTTTTAGACAATGACGCGTAAAGTGATCCAAACGAGGAGGGGCTGATTATTTGAATCTCAACTTTAAGGAGTTGAATTAATATCAGCATTACTTTATATTTGGTGTTTTTGAAACTCATAGATTGTGTGCTTCACTTCTCGATTTTCACTTCCCGCGGTCTTATTCACTTTTTTGCACTTTTCGTTTTCTAGAAATACTACAGCACAATTGAGTCAACATACGTCCCTAGAGTTGTGTCTAAAGCTTGATCTTCATAATAAAGATTACTAATGAATGTTAAAACCATTTGGGAAAGATAACCTCTTATTGGGCATTATCCGCATTAATCACAATGCACAATCATGGGGAATAATGTAAAGATGGTGGAGCAGAAAGGCAAGAGATAGCAAATGTATTAATGATAAGATAGGAAAAACTCAGCAGGTGTCTAGCTTTACTATTATGGATCCAAACAAGGAGCCTTATTTCAAAATAAGCACCAATTCCCAACCAGCAAATTCTGAGTTTTTTTTATAAACCTATTTAGAACTCACAGAAACAGATGCATCAAAATAAAAAGAGTCGATACTTGTCTGCAACAAACCTTTGTTTCACAAGCAGACATTAAATTAAATTAATTTAAAAACAAAACTCATCTGTTTTTGCAGCAATATCATGCTGGAGAAGAGAAGAGTGTCAATAAGACTCACTGTTTTGATTTAGAAAACAGATTCCCAACTTAACGCTATGCCTTACTACGTGTAGCAAAATTAAGGGAGAATAATCTTTTTATTTATTTTCTGTTACAGCACAACAAATATTTCAAAGAGGATGCCCTCCCCCAAAGCACATCACAAGATCCACTAATGACCACCAAGATAGTTGGCATTCTATCTAAGGACTTGAGGGCAAGACCTATAACAAATCTGCAGCGGAAACTTCTTTATAACCTACATGATACATGTCAACTTTTCAAGTGACAAGTTATGAAGCACATATATAAAATACATGCATGCTTTTTGGTGATCACCAGACTCCAATGCTCCTTTTTTTAAATCAAGTAAAGTTATCATTGATAATGACAAGGCCAACTTGTCCGTATACAAGAGAAATACCAAGAAAGGAGAAACCTACAAACTATGGTTCTCTCAAAAAGACCCTCAATCCTATAGTCAGACTACAATGCTCTCACAACATCAATCCTGTTAGTCGCATCCCAAATTTTTCCTTCAGTTTTGGGAACCATCTCTTTAAGATGGAACCGGAATCTCGCACTTGGAAGGCCAAAATGAAGCAATATATTTATCAATTATACTACAATTCATAAGTTTGGAGCCAAAATATATTAGAAAAGGTTTATAGTATGCATTTTAAATGTAATAGCAACAAATTAAACAATTAAAACACAAAACACATTAGGAGATAGAAAGCTCAAATGCTCAATAGACAAAACACAAAAAAGAAAAAAGAAAAAAAAAGGAGTTGCCTTGAGTCTTACGCAAAAACATAACTTGAGATGCTTTCACAAATCCAAATGCTAACATTGATTGACTATACCAAACTGTCATCTTGGACAATTTCAGTGATAATGCTACATTATGATTTGTTGATATATATTTCTTATTAGTTTTTTATTAGAGATTTCAGAATATAAATGAAACACCTACTAGCAATTACCATGTTCTAGGGTTTACCAATTAAAACAAATCACGTTCTTGGGTGACGTGTCCCTACTTTTCCAAAATATTTCCTCTTACGTATCTGCCTCCTTATCTTATGCTACTCAAGTATCTGCATTCGTGTAGATAACCACCACAAAAGTGTTCATATGACATGAATAATCTAAATAACAAAAGTCATTGTAATGCATAAACATTAATAACTGCTAGGGGGAAAAAAGATAAACTATATTACCATCGCTTACAAAGCCAAAGTAGGTGACAGTCGATCCAAAGTGAATTCTACCACTTTGAACCCATTCAACAGCAAAAACATCGGTAGGTGTAAGCCCTCCCTGAAAACAAGAAATCGACACTACATATGAGGAATAGATAACCTAGCAGCAGTAATGAAATATTTTAAACAATATTTCAGATATCTGGTTTTCTATTCATGCATCTTTTTAATGGGAAATACTGAAACTTCAATTTTATTAGATTTATTCAAGTTCCGAACGTGAAATAAATGCCTCTGAGTGATAGCATTAGAGGAGGGTCTTTCTCTATTTAACCCAGAGCAAAAATAAAAGAAGGTATTATAGAAAAGAAAATAGACAGAGAATAGAAAATAACAAAGATTTTAAATTCCTGAGAATATGAAAAGATAAACGGGGAAAGACTATGGATCTAGAGCAAACAAATAGAACCAGTCTTCTACAAGAAACTACCTGACCAAATAAAAGCTGTTCTTAGCTTTGAGACAGTTATCTATCATTACAACAACAACCCAGTGAAATCCCACAACGTGGGGTCTGGGGAGGGTAGAGTGTACGCAGACCTTACTCCTACCAAGGTAGGACGGCTGTTTCCGAGAGACCCTCGGCTCAAAAAAAGGCATAAAAGGGGGTCAGATAAGGTTAAGAAATTCAAAGCGCTATAGGAAAATAAATAACGAAGGCATCACAGATAAAATAGAGTAATCAAAAGTACTGAAAGCAATAAATATTAACAGAAATAGCAGAAATGAGAGTACAAGGAATTGTAATGTGCTAGTGCGCCTATGAATAGGGAAGAATAACGAGACTATGTACTAGCCTTCTACCCTAATGTGGGTCCTCCACAGCCTCCTATCTAAGGTCATGTCCTCGGTAAGCTGTAACTGAGCCATGTCCTGTCT
Organism: Solanum dulcamara; assembly: GCF_947179165.1. Taxonomy (NCBI): domain Eukaryota; kingdom Viridiplantae; phylum Streptophyta; class Magnoliopsida; order Solanales; family Solanaceae; genus Solanum; species Solanum dulcamara. The sequence continues at coordinate 13,562,259 of NC_077240.1, read as the reverse complement.
AATCACCTCTCCTCAATACTTCTTCGGCCTACCCCTACCTCTTCTGTAACCATCCATGGCCAACCTCTCACACCTCCTCACTGGGTCATCTGTGTCTCTCCTCTTCACATGCCCAAACCATCTCAGTCGCATTTCCCGCATCTTGTCTTCCACCGAGGCCACTCCTACCTTGTCCCGAATAGCCTCATTTCTAATCCTGTCGCTCCTGGTGTGACCACACATCCATCTCAACATTCTCATCTAGGCAACTTTCATCTTTTGAATGTGAGAGATCTTAACTGGCCAACACTCTGCCCCATACAACATAGACAGTTATCTATCATTATGAAGTAATAATTCTATTGTTTGAAAAACAATTGTGGAACAAGTAGTATTAACAAAGTAGAAAATCTAAGCAAAAGTGTGATTCTCTACAAATAGCATCCAATCATCTATTGCTACATGGATTCTCATAGGTGCACCAAAAGTATACATTTGAACAAGGAATCCCTAGTTTGTACAGAAGAGTTTTCCACCCCTTCAAAATCTTCCAATAACCCCCCCCCCCACCGCGGCTTATCCATATAGGAGCTAGAGGGACCACTTCCCATCCATATTTCTCCGTCCTACTACGAGCCCATCTGAGCAGCAATGATAGTCCATTGTATGCAAAACAAATTCAAAGCAGTGCTCAATAATTCACTACATGAATGTTTTATGTAGTTTTTGCTTCCATCCTAAACTTCCAGTTATACTAATTTGAGTAATTTCAACCTTAATTACAAGATACATAAGATGGTCACAAAATCCATCACCACTTCCAACTCAAGTTTGCAACTGAAAACAAACAGTAGTATGGGACTTTCAACCTCAGAAAGTGAAAGGTTTGCTGGAAGGTTGGCAACAACAGGTGATACCAAAAGAGATGAAGCAAAAATGGAGAACTACTCCATTGTGCATCTTATGCACAATATGACTGGAGAGGAACAAAGCTTGCTTTGAAGGGCAGAGAACTCACATTTCTAAAATTAAGGATAGATGCTTACAAGCTACAGAGGGAGAAGTGCACAGATTTTCTTTTTTGGGGTCGTTACTTAATGTGTTTAATTTATAATATTTTTATAAGTTTATCTATTTTTTGTCCATCTAGTTGAAGATAGTTTAATAGATAGTTATGGATTTATTGGATATACTACGAAGAAGAGTGAAGTAGGCTGCTTTTTGTTTTATGTTGTTTTTGTTTCTTTTCCTGTACCATCCTGGTAACATTTAATAAAATCTCTACCTTATCAAAAAAATTAAGTAGCAAAACCTATAGTACTTCCATTTAATGTTCATAGCATCTTCCATGCATCATCACTGTAATGAACCCCAACAATAAACATCGAGACTCGGTCTTATACCTCTTCTGTGATACCTACCTTTTGCAAAGAGACAAAAAAACGAGAAAAGGTATCACAGGGTAGAACACTAGCCAAGGTCCAGGAAGTATCTATTCAGAAAAGGGCACTAGACAAGTCTTCATTATGCATGATCTCAATGATCACTACACTCATTCATTTATGTTTCTGAGACATCATTATAAACATAATTTAACCGTTCTATCTGATATTCAGGACCATGATCCATCAGTATCAGCTTACTAAACAGTGCTTCTCACAGTCTGAACAGATCATCTAAATCAAAGTTCTCTTTTCTTTTCTTTTCTTTTCTTTTTTGAGAATGGTAAAAATATTATATATGAGTAGCATAAAGAAATCAAATCAAAGTTCTTTCAAATACTTTTCTTTAGGGAAGGAAATGTATATTTTCAACTATCCACCAGGTTGAAATCTATAATTAGCATGAAGACGCATTAAAGAAAGATGAAATACCTTGACAATTGCTATGGCAGCTGACACTGGATCTCTAACTCCAAGCACGGTCCAGACCAAAGAATTATCAGAACCAGCAGGAATGATTCCAATTGGAACCGAAATTGCTTCTTTCTGGTTATCCCTAGTGAGTAACCCGTTTAAAACCTGAATCAGAAAAGCTACATTAAGCAAGTTTCACTTATTTGTCTAGGCGAAGTAAGCAAGATTAATTAACTCTGAGCACATATTTTGAATATCAACCAACAGATATTGGTACAGTTCACTTCTTGGTTCAAAATGACTAAGTTAGCATTTCAGAAATTTTCAAGAAACAGTAGTAAGAGTCCCCTTATTATCATCAACAATGTCAAGAAACACTAGCAAAAGTCGTATTAAGTCCATAGCTCAAAAGATGTGAAAATTCTATTTTAACACAAAATCAAAAACTACATATAGAGTGACTAAGAAGCCCAACAACAACATACCCAGTGTAATCCTACAAGTGGAGTCTGGGGAAGATAGAGTGTACACAGACCTTACCCCTACCTCGCGGAGGTAGAGTGGTTGTTTCCAAAAGACCCTTGGCTCAAGTAATGACTAAGAAGCCCAAGAAATTATAAAATAAAAAAGAGGCTGATTGTAATGAAAAGAAAACTAGAAATGAGATTGCAAGAGGCGGGAAAGGGGTCAATTCGTTTTGTAGGCCTTTTCAAATTTGTTTTTAGTTTTCTGTCCTTTATACTAGAACTTTGCAGGGTCAGTTTCTTCTATTTAAATTGTAAAGTATTATCTTCACCTATTTCCCCTCCATGAAAGCTAAGAGCATGTTCGGAAAGCCACAATGTAATTGAAATTTGGTATAATTGGGTGTAATAACACTCTTTGGCATTTTTGGTAGACCAAGTAATTACTTGGTAAGAGAGGAATTGGTGCAATTGAAGGGGAGTAATTACACTCTTCAATTCCTAAGGGAGGGTAAGGAATTGGTGTAATTACATCATGTAATTACATGAAGCTTTTTAAAATTCTTCTTTTATTTATATTTATATTTTTTCATTTTAATTTATTTTTTATTTCTACTATTTTTTTAAAAAATATTTTTATTATTCTAATATTTTCTAAATATATATTTTTTATTTTTTTTATTTTTTTTATTTATATTTCATTTCATTCTCATTTCCAACCTCTACTTTTTCATTCCATGCAATTTTTCATATTATTTATTTATTCTATTTCTTTTTAAAAATAATTTTGTTAGTATTCTAATTTTTAAGATCATATTTATATACGTTGTGTTAAAATTTGATATAAGAGCATTATGTTAAATTTTTTGTTTTGAATTTAGAATTTATGTCATATTTTCAATTTCATTTGTTTTAGTACTATTGACTTGATATTTCACATTGCAAAATATTTATATTTTAGTTAAACTTGATAGATTATTTTTTTGTCAAATGTTTTAATAATTTTATGACATTATATTTATAATATTAACATATTTGTCAAACATATATTTCATGATGTTCATAAAAATCTTATACCTTTAGTTTATTTGATTAAATTATTTAAAATATACTAATTTAAAAAATATAAATACATTATTTTTTTTATAATATTAGTTAAGAACACATGTTTATTAATTAATATCTAATTTTATATCATTTATAAAGATCCTTATTTGTCTAATATAAATTTTAAATTTAGAAAATTAACTTTTATTTTTAAAATTTAATATAACCTTGTAATTACACTTGTGCAACCTAACAGAACAATTGTAATTACACTGCAATTACACTGTGGCAAACAAACAGGTCATCATAAAGCTCAATAACTGTATTTTTAAGTCAGACTTGTACTAAAAAGAAAAAGTCATAATTACTAGATTGTGTAATTACTAGGCTAGTAATTACTACCCTAGTAATTACACAAATTCCAATTACCAGGTGGCTTTCCAAACATACCCTAAAGGAAGATACAAAAACAAAAAGAATCTAGGACTCATCAAACTGTGTATATCTTTTGGATCACAAATGATGTTCCAGCGTGTTAAAGATGATACGAAGATGATACGTCAGATTCCACGGAGAGAAACCCCTTTATCTAGGCTTTGTTCACTCTATACTTCTTGTATAAAAGATCTTCTCCCTTTTGTCAATGACTATTACTTGCTAGACGAAAAACAAAAAGAAGTGAAATTCCACCGGAGAGGCCTCAAAGAATGATTATTTTTGCTGAATTTCAAAAATTAAGGGTCGTATCAGCCTTTCATGTTCTTTAACCTTTTAACAAGATTGGCTGCTCAGGTGAAACTGAGATTCTCGATACATACAATCCCCATACCTCATAAACAAAGCACTATCCTAATAGAAAAGCATATGACCGTAATTGGCAGAGCTTACAGTTCATTTAACAGGGTTCAGGAAATTACACTTCCACAAAGTGTGCTTCTATCCTAAAGCAAAAGAATAGTTAATCAAGTAACTTCATGAACACCTAAATTATGCCATGACAGCTCTCTCAATTTAGTGCTACTCGAAAAACCTTTATTAGCCTAGAAACTGACTTATTGATGCAAGAAACGAGACCCATAGAACTATATAAACAGGCATACAACCATACACACTTGTCACTTGTGAAGTTTGAGAAAGAGAGACGTAACTAACCTCATTCACTATTCCATCACCTCCTACACATATAATACCTGAACATTTTGCAAATCAGAGAATATAAGACAAACAGTGATGAAGATAGTCCAAGACATCTAAAACTGAATAATAGAAAAGCTATAAAGCATTGAAAGAAATACCATCAGGACATGTGCTGAAGTCTACCGTGCTTGCAAGTTTCCTGGCATGACCTGCAGATGTGGTTTTGACTACTTCCAACTTAAACCCAGCAAGCTGTTAATTCAATAGAAACAGAGCTAACATTGAGTCAACAAGAACGAACAAGGGTATCCAGTCTGAGATATTTTGGGGCTGAATCGGAGGACAGCCAAAAAGAAATTCTGTAAAATGAGAATCTCAAGGATCCACAACAGAAGACATACGTGACAAAAACAGAACTTTCTCAATCTGCACCTTATGAAATCAACAGGTAATATCCACAATTGACTCCCACGACAAATTAAACATGAAAAGTTCTTCCTTAAGAGCATATTTTATAGTGCTTCTTCTATGGAAAAAAAACATGTTATTTGAACACTAAAAACTTGAAACCCATAAATCCAGCAAAGCAATCTAAAAGCTTTTGGTAACGGTGCTTCTCTCTTTGGACATACTACAGCATCAATCACAAATGATTTGACTACACAAGAAAAGGAAAAAGAAGCAAATTGAACTAGGACAAGGCACATGATTTTGTAAATTGAGACTCTGCACTTCATAATTGAGAAGATGTAATTTGTTAAGAAATATTGATGACAACTATCAAGAAAAGTAGTTATTCAGATGACAACATTTGCATAGATTAATAGCCCCCAAGGGTGTGGCCTAGTGGTTCATGAAATGGTTGAGAGCTAGGAGTTCTCAGGTTCAAACCCAGCGGAGACAAAAAACATTAAGTGATTCTTCCCGTCTATCCTGGCTTTGGTGGACAGAGTTTCCTGGTACCTGTTGCTGGTGGGAGGTGGGAGGTAGGAGGTGGGAGGTGGGAGGTGGAAAGTATTCCGTGGAATTAATCGAGGTGCGCAAAAGCTAGCCCGGACATCACGGTCATCAAAAAATAATTGCATATATTAATCTTTTTTTGGATAAGTAAAATTTGTGTTTGTCTTTCACAGATATCTTGTAAGTTTTGCCAACCCAATTAACTTGGGATGAGGCGTAGTTGTTATGTTATAGTTGTATTTTGCAAGTTTTGACAGTTGGGGACGGGACATAAAAGACATGTGGACAAGCAAAGGAGCTATGTAATTGGATAAACACTAGAAAGCAAATAATAATGACCATGAGCAATGTAGGAAGACATATCATATAGCCTGCATATCATGATGAACAAGCACCCCTTTCTAGAAGAAAGGATGGTTGGTGCTAAGAGAAAATCCTATTAGAGAAACGATTTATTTCATTTAAATCCAACAACATCAATCCTAGACAACTGCAACCGCTATACTATTTATTATGCATTTAGCTTTACCTTTTCAAAAAATTATTGTCATGCAATTAGAGGAGTAAAAAAAATTGCCAGATAGACAACAAGAGATTACAGTTCTAGAGCATACCTTGAATATAGGTTCAACCTTGCGATGGAATACTTTACTTGAACGACCACGGCCAGACCTTGGGTTTAAAATGACAAGCATTTTAGGAGGATTTTTACATCGTACATATGACTCAGGAGGAAATTCATTAGTAACCAAATCAGAAGCCTGCTTCTTTGATGGAGCCAGAGGATGGGGCAATAAATTCACATAACACTGTTGATCTGCAAATGCATTTACCCATTGAAGTGCTTCCTCGGATGAAGAAGCTAAAAAGCGAAAGTCCTTCTGACTTCTTCGAGTTTTTAGAAAACAAGAAAGAGCACCAGAACCTCTTCTCAGAGGATATGAATGGATGGTAAAATGCCGGAGTCCAGGACAGTGCGATACCTGTGGTATGTGCAGAACCGACTTCTTAGCAAAACTCAAATGGAAGTGATACAAATTCTGACAAAAGCCATAATCCCTTAAAGAACCTTACCGAAATAACATCTTCTAGATGCAGCATACTAGAACCCCAAACCATAGCCTTGCTCGTAAGTTTGGCTTCAACAGCATCCTGGCTAGTAACCTCCTTTGAGGCTTCTAACTCCGGATTTTTATGTGCCTTTCCCTTGTCCAAAACCAGCTTTCCAGAAAATACTTCATATCCGAGCAGGTCAGACTGCTCATCCCCAATGTCAATTCTATGCTCCTCATTTTTCTCTTTCTTAGGATCATTATTACTTAGACTAAATTCTCCACGTGTCAGACTCCTTCCTTTGCTCCGTTTTTCAGGGAAAACAACCGGAGATGAATGCTGCCCAGCTGTAATCTGGGAACACAAACCGAGACGTCGAAGGGACTGCTGAGTTGTAACTTTCAAAGAATTATTTTTAACAAGATTCCCACTCTTCTGCATATTTCTGCTGGCTGAGCAAAAGAGAGAGAATGCAATTGAACAATAACGGGTAGCTATCGTGCTAAGTGAATAAAGATCCAGAAAAATAGCTAATCAGGGCCTAAAATTCACATCCAGCAGAAAGACCAAACCTGCATCATGATAATTTAAAATTGGTGAATACATTTGGGGGGGGGAATCACTTAACCATTACATGATAACAAACAAAACAATGAAGCCACACTCTCCAGATCAGAATAAGCAGAATTCATCTAGAAAACAACCACCCAATCGACTAAAATTGTCAAGCCAGAAACTAACTGTAATCTCTCAACAACAAAACCTGCATATTTACGAAAGCATTCACTAAATCATAAGGAAATGCAAGTAGCACATCACTCTCCAGATCAAAACTACTAAAATTGATCCAGAAAAGAAAAATGCCACCAAAACGGTTAAAATTGACGAACCAGAGATTAGCTTTTGGCGTTCCACCTACCAAAACACGGAAACGAACACAAAATAAAAGGAACAAAAAAAAGAATACCAACCTGATTGCTAGGGTTTTTGAGGTCAAAATCTACGGTTCTCGGATATTATCATGAAAATCGAAAGGCTCAATTGATGTTTGCAGAGAAAATCTCATCGGAAAAATGCGTTTTGAAGTCGGCACGACGGCAGTTCATGGAGGAGCCGATGAGAGGAGAAGAGAAATGACTCGATATACTTCACATATGGGAGAGAAGGGAAAACACAGAGAAATGAGAAATAGCTTTTTCCGTCCACTTTCTCTCATCTACCAAACACGAGCAAATAAAAAAAAAAAACTTCTCTCTTCCATAATGCTAAAGTATTTCTTCCATATGATTTGTTAATTTTAATGGATCTACTTTAGTTTTTTTAGCTTTAGGAGATATGGAAAATTATAATTTTCTAATTGTCCTTGTTTTAGTTAAAATAATATTTTGTGTTTCATTTGAAATATCTTAATTTGGTTTTGTGTAGAGTATTAGGTAAATGGAAGAGTTGTTAGTAGGTGCATTATGTGGGGTCCTTGGTACAAATATTTCTATTTTGGGTGGTCTTTTGCTTCTCAAAATTGCTAATATTTAATTTTTGTTCTTAAAAATATAAATAAATAGAAAATTGTCGAAAATATTCATGACAACAAAAACAGAAAAAAAAATCGCAATGCATAAGTTCAATTAAAGTTATATTTGAGGTATAAGTTTAGTGACATAAGTTATGTATGAAGGTAAAAGAAACGAAACTCGAGGCACAAGTTATATCCTAAAAAAGAAGTTTATTGGCGCAAGTTATGCCACACAGCATAAATTCAGTGGCACAAGTTATGTCAAAGCACATAAGTTTAGTGGCAGAATTTATGACTCAAGGTATGTATAATTTCAGTGACAAAAATTATGTCTTAAATAAAAATTCTAGCGAATTTAAATCGTTAAATATTTAATGATATTTTTTCATAAATAAGCAACGGGGGCAAAAATTCCTTCATCATAATATTTTGAATTTGGTATAAAAGAATATGATAACTCCGTGTAGCAATAATGAACTTGTAAATTTTTCAATCTTGAGATATCTCTTTTATATTGATAGATTGGTCTTATATACATTTTCCATGCCAAATATATGCACGAGTACTACGCAATCACAAATTTATAGAACTTCTAAAACTTTTCAACTAAATCCAAAGTATTCAATTACTTCTATCATTTAACCTTTTTAAAAAATTTATGACGCTATGAATGGTTCAAGAATAGTTGTTACTTTTTCTTTTTAAAAAGTTACTTAAATGACATGCATATAAATTGCAGTGTTCCATTCCGAAAAAGAATATGTTCAACAATTTGCTCGAAAAGTAGATACTCTGCGTTTCAACTTTTGCAAATTATTCAATGTGATCCCACCCATGGAATTTGAGAAGAATAAAGTATGCATAATTTTTATATTTTTCTCGTGAGAGGTAAAATTTATTTCAAAATATCATTGGCTCAAGTAACACGAGTCAAAATAGTTAATAGTGAAACAATCAAAGCAAATAATATAGAAATTATTACGACGTATTTAGAAAAAAGAAGCAGTAACAACAATAAAATAATGCGATAACTAAAGGAAAGAAACAACATGCAATAATAGAAATCAAAAACAAGAAATTGTGGGGCTAGTACTAATGATACTAGTATACAAGGACATACATATACGACTCACCAAGCCTGTCGCACAGTGAAGTGAGACAACACACAATTACCTACTAACTTTTTGCCTTAATTTTTTTTACTTTTATATCATCATATCCAAGTCATGTCTTCTGTCAACTTGAGAGATGCATCATGTCTTATCTAATTACTTCTCTTTAATACTTTTTCGGCCAACCTCTGCTTTTCATAAAATCAATCATTGTCAACATCTCACATATGCATCTCATTTTCACAAGTACAAACCATCACAATCTCACCCCTCGTGTTGTTCACCAAAGAGGTTACTCTTACCGTGTCGCAGATATCTTTATTCCTAATCTTATCTCTATTGGAATGTCCATATATTCTTATTTTCGCAATTCTCAATTCTCATCTTCTGAACGAGAGTTTTTAGTTGTCCATCATTTTGCCATATACAACGTAACATAGCTAGCCTGACAACCACTCTATAAAACTTGTATTTAAGTTTTGGTGGTACATTTTTACTGTACAAGACTCAAAGGAGAGTTTCCATTTCATCATTTTTCGTGCTAATATATATGTGACATTTTTATCGATCTCTACATTTTCTTGAATTTAAGACCCAAGATGTTTAAATTTTCCTCTCTTAGAGATGGGCCTATGTATCAAGTCCTCCACACCAACCTCATGACTTGTTACATCATTGAATTTGCACTATAACTATTCAGCTTTGATCATGTTAAATCCAAACCCCTTAAACTTTAAAATTTATCTCCGCTCCTCCATTCGATTCGATGTTAATTAAGATTAAGTCATCTGTAAATAACATACATTTTGATACTATGTATATGCCATTACAATTTGGATAATAGCTACAATATGCCGGTTCATAAAAAAAGGTCGCATTCAAGATAAAAAACGATGGTTCAATAAAGTTAAGGGCCATAGATATTTTCTATTTAATAAGTTGTTTTAATTTGAAAAACCACGCCTCTTTTTTTTCATTTCATTTCTTTTAAAAAGAACATACTAGTATTATTTCTTATCACGTTGCGGTACAAGTAATTAATTTTAAACTTTCTAATTGCAAATCAGCATGAAACTAATTCAAGACACGCATCACCTGTCGTGTAAATTATCAATGAAAACACGTCATAACTTTTAGGAAAAAAGCTCAAATATCTCATTGAATTTTGAAAAAATACTCATTTATATCATTCGTTAAAAGTTTGGCTCATTTATACCATTTTCATTTGAGAAAAGGCTCATCCATGCCATTATTTATTGACTGAAATAGCATAGATGAGCCAAACTTTTAACGGATGGCATAAATGAGCATTTTCTCAAAGTTCGATGACATATTTGAACCTTTTTCATTTTAAATAATAATTTATTTAATGACGTGGCAGAATCATAATTGACCTCATGTACAAAATAGTTTTGCAAAATAAGAAATATTTTTAGTTTATAAATAATGGCACAGATGAGTTTTTTTTCAAATGAAAATGATATAAATGAGCCAAACTTTTAACGGATGACATTGATGAGCCTTTTTTCAAAGTTTGATCGCATATTTGAGCCTTTTCCCTAACTTTTAATCCATTGATTTTTTTTTTGTTTTCCATCCGGTATTCGAAGCACGTGAAGCCCCGACTAAATTCGAATTACACACTGCAAGGCCCATTCAGTGGTAGCGCTTCCAGCAAGATTTTTCCCATACACAAGGCTCGTACCCGAGACCTCAATTTATGGATAAAGTAATCTCACCACTGCATCACAACCCATGTTAATAATCCATTTGTTATTTATTCTTAATTTTTTTTATTACGATAGCCCAATACATAGTTGAAACTAATTAGAAAAATGCTGATTAAATTAAGTGATATAATCCAATTCAAACAGCTGCAAGTATGCAGTCTCATCATTAGTTTGGAATCAGTTTCTTTTTCAATGATGTAAAAAACAAAACAATTACTCTATAATTAGTAAAACTATGAACCCTTATCGGCTATACAAAATATTTCAAAATTTCGAGTTTGAACTAGCACCGTTACATCATCTTTATATATTATATTAGATGATAATTTGTCTTGTATATTTTTTAAGATTATAAATTTCACATTTTAAAGAAACTTACATACATACGCCGCGTAAATAACCTGATAATATATAGAAATTCTTTCTACTAACAATATTTATTACCTAAACTCTTTTTTTTCTTCACAATATAGATTTTCCAAAATCTTGAAAAAAAAGAAGAAGTTTTCACTTTTCCAAATCTTTCCAACTCCTAAAGTCTACCACAGTAATATCTATTTTATGCTGATGATACAATGATATCTAAACAATATCCGCTCAGTAAAACAAAAATACATACATATATACAACACATCTTAATTAAGTCGATCTTATCTAACCACCTAATCATCCCAAAAAAATTTTAAAAAAGAAGAAAATAATCTAAAGTAGTGCATCATAGCTTCCAAGAACATCAATCTCAGCTGAATAATCACTGCTACTAGGTGGCATATTATAATTTGATGAAGCCAATAAAGCAAGGAATTGCTCTCCCATTAATTGGTTGTTAAATAAATCATCAAAATTAGGCTCCATAAAATAATTATTAGATTCTGAGCTTATAGGAGATGAAATAGATGATTTTGCGGGCAGCAAAGATATTGATGACGATGATGGTGATGGTGATAGTGACGAAGACTTTGCTGGAAGTTCATTAACGTCGTCGCGTTCACCATGAATATCTTCAAATTCCGTTATCGACCCATGAGTCTCCATGATTCTTTCTATATCCGAGTTTCGTCCAGTGAGTTCTTGCACAAGTGACCTAAATCTCGATGCACTTGTCTTAACTTTCATCGGAGTAGAAATGTATACAACTTTGATATTTGACTTCTTCGAATTATGATCGTCTCTCCTCGTTTGTTTCTTGTTATTCTTGTATTTCATCATCATAATAACGTCTCAATCTCAAATTAGTTCACGAGATACAATAACTAATTTGAGCAGAACCTTAGAATTCAACTAGAAAGTAGTTATTAGTACGATGATGAAGTGAGTGGGGAAATGGAATCTGTTGAGATGTATAAATAGGTATTGATTTAGGTAAAATTAGGCACAAAGAGGCTGCTTCTTGGAAGGGGATGATGAAGAAAAAAAGAAAGAAAGGACAAAAAGGGTTTGGAAAATAAGTCTTGATTGAAAAACGGGAAACTGGGAGGAAATCAGGTTTTAGGATAGAGATAGATACTTGGGAGACCCGCAATCGTTAATATATAAGAGAACTATATACAATGAATTAAGAATATAACCTTCAATGATTGTTACGGAGTAATAAATATTCTTCTATTTTTAATTAGAGATTTTAAATTTAAATTTTAGCTATGAAATCATTGTTGGTACGAAATACTTTACTCCTAAAGTGAAACTTTCTAGCAAAAATTTTAATTAATCAAACTCTAAAACATATACCGAAAACCTACTACAAAAAAAAAACAAAAAAAACTAAGTACATAAAATAAAATTTTAAAAATTCCAAATTCCCACGTGCGCAGACAAGGATGACTCTTGAAAAAGGTATAATATATGGAAAAGGTGATTATTCGTTTTTATTATATAATTTAGAGCTACTAGATAAAGCTGGTAAATGTGTGGACATGTTATTGGTATTTCTAGAAGTAGATTACGACCTTTTGGGAGAAGTACTTGGTTGGACGTTCCATGACATTTCTATTTCTAGCTAATACTAATAAATAAATACTATATATGAGTGTCCAGTTTAAAGAAAACTATGGACTCCTTTAATCGACAAAAAAATTATAAATATCGTGTGTTTTTATCAAATTTAATAATTTATCTTAGCTATTTTTAATTTAAATTAAGAATAATCATCACCGAATCATAATTAAATAGTAATTGTATATATAAAAATATATATCATGTATTTATTAATTAATATAAATATCGACTAAGTTTTTACCTTTTTTATATATATAAAATTTGATGGTCTATTTTGATCATATATTGTTACCTGAAAGAGTTGAAAATGGGGCGAATTACTTTATCAATATAGCAGCCGTATATCACGAAGGATAAATTGAAAGGAATCAGTTTATTAAAATAAGATATTTGAAATGATAAAATTGTCAATCTGTTCATTTTTTAGCTAGAGCTAAAGCAATCACCAGATAAAGTATCTATATCAAAAAAATTATCGAGTACATACAAATTTAGAGGCAGAGTCTTGATTTCAATTTTATAGTTTCTGAATTTTAAAATGGATACTTCAAGTGTTAATTAGTGGGTTCTAAACTTAATATTTATACATATTTAATGATTTTTTTTAATAAAAATGCACTTATTTGAACAAAAGTTACTGAGTTCGGCTGAATGCATACCTAGGCTACTAGCTTTGTTCTTACATACATGATATTTATTAGCTCAAGTGAAAACTTATTATAATTGTGGGTCTCACCCGTCGTCTAATACTCGACCTTAAGTAACTACAGTTAGGATGATCCATCCAATAGCTTAGTGATTTGCTTGGGTCATCTAAAAGGTAAGGTCTTCTCCAATATACCCTAACTTTTATTATTAACCTAAAGGAGTTCCCTAGCCCTTCAAGTTTACACATTGATCCCTCTATGATGCCATTTTTCTTTCTCCCGACTTTATCATATTATCCTTGCTAGTTTGATATCTCAAATTAAGGTTTTTGATGTGATTGGTTATAATTTTACCATATTTTAGAGACAAGAATACATGTTCCTCCGAACATAACAAAGATCGAAAGGTTAAACCTAAATAATTCAGTGTCAACATTTGACTGACTAGAGGACCTATACAATAAGTACAAAATTTTTAGTACCGATTAAACATCTCATAACTCTCATAATATGGCAATGTTAATTATTTAATTTGCTTGTAAACATGTTAAGCACTAAAATTACATGTGTAATACTAGATCGAGTGTAATCAACCACATTATTTTTACTGTAATGGACATGAAATAAGTGAACCACAACTTGCATAAAATTAAAAAAAAATAATCTCCCTCTTGTTCAAACTCTCTCTGAATTGCTATCTTAAGCTTTCTATTTTAGAGGGATTGACAATTAAAGACAAGATAACAAAATGGGGGATATCAAATGATCAAAAATGTGTGTTATGAAATCAAGATGAAGAGACCATTCAACATGATTTCTTTCAATGCAATATAGTTTGACAAATGTAGACTCACCTTCTTTATTGATAAGACATCTAGAGAAGACCTATAGAGTTGGAGGAGGAAATCCATTGGAATGAGAGGTACTACAAAGGATACAACAAAGATACATGTATGTATAGAACAATTCTAGCTATTCCTATATATCATATGTGGATTGGAAGGAACAATGTAACAAAAATTTTCACAAGACGTATAGAACTATTCAAGTTTTGACTAGATTGATCATCCCGAAAATTCAATTGAGGAATAACTTATCTCCAAAATTAGCATCATATAAGCAACAATTACTTTTCTATCCTAGCGATTTTAGTTGATAATTGATTATCTAGACTGAGCATGACTTGAATTCGTCTAGTTATATGATTTTTTCTTTCTTTGAGATGTACATTCTCCTTGATATATAGTTAATACAATATTTATTTAACAATTAAATTATGATATCACAATCATTGTGTGAATTTTATAAACGATTACTCAAGTTTCATTTTATTGAAGCAAAGTTACTAATTATTTTTGAGAACAAAATTTTACTGAATTATCAAGAAAGTTAATAAATTATATTTTGTACCTATATATCACAAAAAGTTGATAACATTGAATATTATTTTTTGTTACAAAAAATATTATTTTGTGACTTTCTATAAGTACTTAAAGAAAATTGTGTGATATTTGTATTACAAAATTAAGTTACTAATAACTTCCTCTCTACCCTTTGTTTGGATGGTTGTTTTGTATTATTTCATAATGTATCGTATTGTATTGTATCGTACTATATTATTTTAATGAATATAATATTTGAATAGATTGTATCATTCTATGTCTTTAAATAATGTCACATATCTATAATTTGATTGATAAATCTACAAGAAAATTTATGATATAGGGTAAAGCTACTATGAAAAGATAGGATGAACGATAAAATAGAATTGTTAAATACTTTCTCTATTCCATATTAACTGAATTTGTGAGGTAATGCACACATATTAAGAAAAATATTAAATAACATAATTTGAACCATTCTTTCTACTATTGTCCTTTGTAAAATCATAAATATAACTTTGCAAGTAGCGTGATTTATCTCCTAGAAAATATAAAACTTCAATAAATGAAAGGGTAAATATGGAAAAAGTTTCAAACATCCATCTTGAACTTTGAATAATTCAATTATTTTGAATAATAAAAAATCTCTAAAAAATTCAATTAATATGGAATAAAGAGAGTAATAAGTAAAGACAAAATGAGAAAAAAATATTAAGGTAACACCGCGATCGCATCATATAGATCCTTACATAAAATGAGTTATTTCATTGTTACCTAACGATGAGTTTAAATAATACAATATAATAAAATTTAAGTAATAATCAAAATAAATACTATATTTAGACTAACAATACAATAAGAACGGTAACAACCATCCAAACAACGTGTAATAGGTGGACAAAGTTAGTAATGTTTGATTAACCCACAATCATGGCACAAGTATTTTAAAAACTCCCCCTTTGGTAGTGCAAAGCGGAAGGAATATTTTTAAGTTAGGACATTGCCCTGTAGAAAGCTCCCTAGTATAGCAGAGCAAATTCTCCGCTAGTCGCAGTAACAAAAATGGCTTCTGTCGGCGCAGGAGGAGGAGTGGTAGAATGGCACCTAAGGCCACAAGTACCAAAAAACCCAGTTGTGTTTTTCGATGTAACAATCGGCAACATCCCTGCTGGTCGCATCAAGATGGAGCTCTTCGCCGATATCACTCCCAAAACTGCTGAGAATTTCAGGTTAAAACTCTCTTAATAGAAATAAGGTTTAAGAAATTTTAGTATGTTAATGAGGAATATTTCATTGTAGGTCTACAACCTTCGTCTCAATACATTTTATTTTTATTTTATTTTTTCGTGTGTTCACTTCTTTATATTTTGACCCCTTAGTAAAATCTCTCCTCGACCAATCCAAAGGATAATTAGTGGAAGGTGTTTGGTAGGTGGTGATATTGAGTTATAAGCTTAATCCCCTCAAGTTGTTGTAATTTAGCCAGTTGCAATGCCTAACTAGGAAGAGATCAAGATTTTCTTCTTGGCAGTTAAAGAATGAGAGAGTAAATGAAATCATTAAGACACATGATATGTTAGCTCTTTTTCATCAATGAGACTGTCAAAGAACTTGCCACTGGCATGGGAATTTGTCTTTATCATTGTGCTCAAAGCACCTTTTTTTCCTTTCAAAATCACGTGACTTAATTTTTTTAACTACTAAGTTCTATTCTAAAGCTGCTTTTCATTGCAGGCAACTGTGCACGGGAGAATTCAGGTAAGTTTATCAAATTATGTTCGTGTTCCATTCCTTTTTGGTTTTATTTGATGCTAGTTTTATGGATTACTTGGCCTGTGAAAGGATTAGTGGGGATTGTATTAATTTCTACTGGCTTTGCTTATGTTGTCTTACTCATCTGCAAATCTGATATATTTTAGGAAAGCAGGAGTACCACAAGGTTTCAAGAATTGTCAGTTCCATAGGGTGATTAAGGACTTCATGATCCAAGGTGGTGATTTCCTAAAGGTTGCTTTCTCTAGCCTTAACCTTGTATTAGGATTCTACATTGAGGGTTGTTCTGTAATGAAGATTCCCAGTTCCATAGGAGTTGGGGTGATTGACAACTTTATGAAGACTTAGTTACTCTGTGTGTGTGTAACCCTAAAGTATGTGCTTATTTGATTATAAAGTGCGTGTTAATACCTGTATGACATATACTATAATATCTCTGAGCATTATGGTTTTATACACATCACTATTATGTCTCCAATAAATATTGGTGTAAGCATCACTTGCACCTTCTTCGTTGCCCCATCATCTGTTTGAAAGGGCCATGCTTCATTGTGAATTCCTGCTCTATTGGTCTGTACATAGAATTCTTTATCGAGTAGTTTATTCTGAATTCAACCTGCCCTCCCTTAGCTTTCCTTGATGCTTCATGTGAAATAGGAATTTCCCAGATTATCGTACAAGTATATTAACTTTTGCAAAGAAGATGTCAATGCAGTCTAAAAGGATGGGAATCTATAGATTACTGATAGAAATCTTCTGCAGTGTTGTAAAAGATTTGTATCAGTTTTCTTCATGATAGATCCTCTTATCACTTATCAAAATGCATAAAGGGCCACCATTTTTTTCCGATAAATGAAATCTCACCAATTGCCGGAGTACTTTCTTTCTTTCTAAAAGAGCATGCCTCCTGAGATTCCCTCTCCCTCCAGAAGGGCTCATGCAAGATTGCTTGCTTTCTCATCTATACAATAAAATATTTGCTTTGCTTGATATTTTGAATCATGTGATGTAGAGATAATCTCTTTAAATCATGATGTCCTTCAACTTTCTGTTTAAAAGAACTGATTCTTCACTCTAACCCTTAACCCCCCCTCCCCCCCCCCCCCACAAAGACCAATGCAGCAAAGGACTGCATGAGTCGGAATCCACTTAATAAGACAGACAACCGAGAAAGAAAGGCTCCACGTTTGAACATTGGTTGATTTTGGCTTAGCGTGCTAGCGTTGCTTCATTTTGTATAGTGATACCGCCCCCCCAAAAATGAAAATAAATAAAATAGAGAATTGACCCCTTTACAGTTCACTCTTAATGCTGGGTTTGTTGTTGAACTCTAAAGTTTTTGATGAATCAAAAATCACTGTTTTCATATTTTCTTTCGTTCACAATCTGTATTGGATATGTTAGTCTACTCCAAAATTTTGATTACTCAAAGGTGTAAATACGATATGTCAAAGTAAGAGTTCGATTTGCAATTGAATCAGCCAACTACTAGTTACATCTTAGACTGATAAAAGCTCCTAATTAAGAGGTTATATATTTAGCTGTCAAATATTTTACTTCTGATCAACACAACATTCGCTTTATTCTATATCTCTTTTAACATTGGCTAACTCTTTTTTTCTGCAGGGAGATGGTAGTGGATGTGTTTCCATATATGGAAGCAAGTTTGAGGATGAAAACTTTATCGCCAAGCACACTGGTCCTGGCCTATTATCAATGGTATCCGTTCCTTTCATGTCTCTCTTTGTTGGTAATGGCATCATAATTTTTTTTTCATGACAAATAATTATTTTCTGTTGAATCGTTAGCTTATACTTTCATTCTTCTCCTTTGCAAGTTGTATAACTTGGATGTAACTGCATGATATATATTCTAATGGGAGAACTATAGTATGGAGAACCTGAGTTACAAAAAAGAAGCTATATGACTCTAATCACTTCTAAAAACAATCACTCTTTGGTGTCTCAGATTCCCTATGCACCTGAGCAAGGTGTAAAAATAAAATAATACCGTGAGCTGATCAGAATTAATTTACCACCCTTAAAGAACTTTTCAATCCCTTTCCTGACAGATACACCAAAAAAGACAGTTTTGATCAGCTGCCATAACTTCTTTCTCATCCTTCCCTGATACAAGACCAGCCATGTAGGACCCTTGATGTTGCTTGCATTACCAGAAAATCCCTGCCAGATTGAAATGCAGAACCAAACATTCAAATTCTATTACCATAGAGAAAGAGGAGAAAACTTTTTACAGAACAGTGACCAGAAATTCAATGGTCAGAGGAGGGGCTCAATACCCAGACTCCCAGAGTCTGGTGTCTTACTTTAGATGAGGGGTACTTCTCAAAAGAAAAAATAGTCAATGTTTAGATGATGGACTCAGTACCCAAGCGTCAATACTGTTTGACAAGAAAAAAAGAAGAGAAGAGGTGTTTGCCAAATATTTTGTCTGTAAATCATTGGAAGGATGCCCATATGGACAGAAGAAGTGATGCCTTAGGAATGATCACTTGGGAAAGGCTCGCGGCATTG
Source organism: Solanum dulcamara (assembly GCF_947179165.1). Taxonomy (NCBI): domain Eukaryota; kingdom Viridiplantae; phylum Streptophyta; class Magnoliopsida; order Solanales; family Solanaceae; genus Solanum; species Solanum dulcamara. The sequence continues at coordinate 13,543,077 of NC_077240.1, read as the reverse complement.
GAACAGTCATTAGAAAGCACGATCTGTCAAAAAAGGTCATTGAAAATAAGAGTGGTCCACCAGAGTGCTATATTCTCAGACCCCAATAAGCTTAGCAACAACAGTACTGCCCAATTATGGATTAGTCCTTTAACTATCCTGCCGTCATCTATTCAGAAAATAAGGCTCCAAACAGTAGTCCACAATCAATGTGCATGAAATAGAAGTGAGTTTACCTTGGATATGTCAGAATTGTGTATTATAATGAATTCGCTTGATTTCATTACCTTCGTATTTGTTCAGAGTTTTTTTACACAATTATATCAATTTAAATTACTTAAAAATGTTTTAACAACTGTGTGAAAGTTGATTCTTCAAGTGCATCCTTACCTTCTATTTTGACGTAAATTGTGAAATCCTTATTTTGGCAGGCAAATAGCGGACCAAACACTAATGGATGTCAGGTAAGTCATAAGGATGATTCATCTTATCAATGCAGTGACCCTTCATTAAGTTTTAAGTTGTAAATTGACACAGAGAACATACTAGGTGCCAATTTGACATAAACTGACGTGCAATTGGTTAGGTTTGTGCTGATTACTGAAAAAGGAAAAACAGAACCCCATATAACCAAGATAGGGCTTAAATTATGCTAGCATATTTTTGATGTCAATGATCTTTAAGGTTGCTTCAAGTGTGTGCCTAGAAATAACTTGTTATGCTTAAGGACATAAATGTAAAGATTTTTTTTTTCTTTTTCATTCTCAATTTTTTTTCTTTCTTTACGATGTCCTTAAGCTGTTAAGCATAACAAGTTGTTTCTGGGCACGCACGCGCACACACACAGGATTAAGGAGAGGTAATTAGATTAGATCCACCTTATCCAGGAATAATGTGGATTAGATCACAAAACCTATGTTTCTGATTCTGCTGTTTGCTCCATGCAGTTTTTTGTCTCATGTGCTAAGTGCGAGTGGCTTGACAACAAGCATGTTGTTTTTGGGGTATGCTTTGCTTTATGCCGTAGCCTCTAGAATTTCTAGTATTTATCTATGTTTCATGCTAGAAGTCTCAATTCAATTTGCTTTCTGTCAACATCCTTGACATGGTCTTTCATTGTCTTCTGCTTATCATGACTAGTCACTTTATACATTCCTTATTTTAGTGCCAGATACTGTGTAGCAATGTCTCATGTTTCATCAGATTCAATTATGTTCTTTCTCCCCTTAAATTATATCCAATTCACTCTGATAAACATATAAAGCAATGGGTTTTTCCATTGTGTCAACCATTTGACGATTGATTTTCATCTAAAAATGAGAAACTTCTTATTGTCTTCTTTTCCATTGTTATGTGATTAGATTTTCTTTTTCCTGCTTCTTTTACAGCGTGTTCTTGGAGATGGTCTTTTAGTGGTCAGGAAGATTGAGAATGTGGCTGTTGGAGCTAACAACAAACCAAAACTGGCATGCGTGATTGCTGAATGTGGGGAGATGTAACTGGTGAAAATAAATGTACCCCTAGTGTGATTTGATCTATGGATACTAAAGGTTTCAGTACATGAGAACACCCATCTGTACCTGTGGTTATATTCTCTTGGCATAGTCTAGAAGACCCGTTGAGTTGATTAATGAGCTCTTTATCACTTTAATTGACATTAAACAGTAGACTCTCCCTCTCTCCAGAATCGTAGCGAACAAGAAAAATGCACGTGTTTCCTATATGTCAAAGTACATTGGAAGATTTATATTCTATGTTTGTATTTAGTTAATCGTCTAGTGAACATACTTCTGAAATTCCCACACTATTATGGGAGAATATATAAAGGGATAATTATTGTTACGCCCCAAAAAAAGGAAATTATTTATTATTGGATGTTTCATTATTTTTATACCCTTTGTTTTTAATTATCTCGCGCATTTGATACCATGAGAGTATATAATATATTCGGATGGTATCAAACAGTTTCGCTGAAGCACCGTCTCTTTCAGAAGAAATTGCTTGATAAATTGTTTGATACTATCATAATATAATATATTCTGATAGTATCAAACTATTTTTTCTAGTTTTCCCATATATAAACTTATGCCATTTTGTTAACTACACACTCCCTGAGATTGTGAGATCCTCTAGACTTGTTCGAAATGAAATTCTGCGTAGTCCAAGTATTTTACTGTTTTCTTGTGCAAAATCGAGATTTTAAGTATCACCTTGATCGCCTTAAAGACAATCTATAACTTAAAATAAATAGATTTAGCTAAAAAAGATTTTTTCCCAATCATGAATCCAGTCTTACCAACTTAAATCATGAAAAAGTTATTACTACACATTAATGAAAAACTTTCTTAAATAATATCTATCCAAGTTACAAAGGTAGTACTGTGTGCTTCAAAAGTGGTACTTTGCCTATTTCCCTACAAAATAAACCACCCAGTACATACAGAGAGAATTCCAGTGCGTTTTCTTCTTTAGTTAGCAATCAACCGATCGCAATAGCAAAGGATCTCTCATGGCTCCAGTGGCACCCAGATCCGGAGACGCCATTTTTGCCAACGTCGAACGGGTGGTAAACACAACATCCTATTGAAATACCTTACATTTGAGATCCTTTTTTTTTTAGAAAAAAAAACATTTTTACGTTTGATTTCCATTCATTTCAGTATAAATTGCACAATTAATTATAATTATTTTGTTATTTGGTGACAAAGAACGCAGAGCTTTTCACTCTAACTTATGGAGCAATCGTGCGCCAACTGCTGACTGATCTAGAGGAGGTTGATGAGGTCAATAAACAGCTTGATCAAATGTAATATGGTATTAGTGTTTTTTTTCTTTCTAAATCTAGGGTTTCTTGGTAGCATTATGGATGTGTAAAATGCATCATTCGTCGAGGATCCACGAATAGGACTAAAGTTTGATTGAATTGCAGGGGTTATAACATTGGAATTAGGCTCATTGACGAGTTTCTGGCAAAGTCTAATGTTTCAAGGTGTGTTGATTTCAAGGAGACAGCTGAAGTCATTGCCAAGGTCTCTATCTCATTTTTATTCTAAAGAATTATATATGTGTGTGTGTGAATTTTATGCCGTTTGAGCTATGATTTGTTTGAGTTTATTCCTCATGTGAATGTTTGTTTGGGAGTTATTCTTTCAAGTGGCTTCACAGATCATTATCCTCTTATAAGGTTTCACATATTAGAAATCTGCTGCTTAATTGTCTGCCTCTATGAGTGATAAGAAAGTGTGCGGCTTTGCTGTTGATTTTATGCTCTGCAGAAAATTGTTTCGTCAAGCATCTTAGTCATTTATATTAGGTTTCACTAGAATAATTACTCACATGACATTTGCAGTTGAATTTTCCCTAAAAAAAATATATCTGGAACTTTCCCTACTGAACCGTGATATTTAGGTATGTGACAGCAATGACAATATGAATTCTAACAAACCCCAAATTATATTGCATTAAAAATGTAATCAACGAGCCCACATAAGGATGACTTCAACTATAAGTTTCAACTAAATTAGCTATAAAAGTTCATTCTGCTAAGTTACTTTCATATTCAACAGCTATAGTAGCATTACTATGAATTATTTTTAGTTGCCAAGAGCTATTCTATCATCATCCTAGAATTTGACCTATAAATCAAGTATTGGAGAACAAGAATCATAAGAAGCAAGAGAGAGTAGAAGAAAAAAAACTGAAGATGAGCCTAGAAAGAAAATGAGTCAGCTCGAAGAAGAAAAACAATAAGAAAGAAGCAAATCACGAAAAAACAAGGAAGCACATGGTTATTCTGAGTTGCTTCACTTCACGCTTCATCACTTTAAGATGGAATGATCGGTGATTGCTAGAACGTTATGAGCCTAGCCTTCTAGTTGTTATTGTGGGTTAAGGAGATGCATTGTACCTCCCCCTCGATATGCATGAGCTAAGAACCTTAGCTGACAAGTATTTAGTGTAGAAATTTGGTAGTGCTTATATTGTACAGTCAGTCTAATATTATGCTTCAGTGCCTTCATACTTTTTGGGCGTGTAGATCCAGTGCTTAAAGTGCTTTTTGACCAAACATGGTTTTTTTTCGCTCATGCCAACAGGTCGGTCTCAAAATGTTCCTAGGAATCACTGCAACGGTGACAAATTGGGATGTTGAGGGAACAACATGCAGTCTAATTTTGGAAGATAACCCCTTGGTAGACTTCGTTGAGCTCCCTGATACCTGTCAAGGCCTATATTATTGTAACATCTTAAGTGGAGTAGTCAGGGGGGCATTGGAGATGGTAAGTTTCATCCCTTGATACAAAATGATTATCCAATTAATGGTATAATTTCTTGCAATGACCTGTCTTGTGCAAAACATGCATAGCCTCAATTAGATACAAACTGATTATCCAATTGAGCATCTTTGTTTTTCTCATTACTTTTTTCCTCTTTGGTGCAGGAAAGTTTTAAATTTTAAGCAATATGGAATGAACTGGCATGTTATTTAACAACCATTGATTTTTCTTAAAAGAGCATTGGTTTCCTGCTCCTTCTGACATTATTTTGCAGTGTATTGGTGTTTATTGTTACCATCTGGTCGTTATTGTATCCATGCTACAGTACGTCCACGTAAAGTTTGATTCCGTTCTCTTGCTTTGCGATGTGGAACGAGTAAAGTGGTTATTTTCATAATCTGTCATGGATAGTTACATAGCTCTCTTTTGGAAACTGGTAATTGTATTAGTTGAAAAGTGGTTGCTCCTCAAACAAGGATGTAATCTTCTTTTAAAAATCACTAGGCTCATACATGATTCTCTATAAATAGTAGTCAATCATCAATGCTTACTAGAAGTTAAAGGGGCTCCAAAAGTGTTGAAACAAAAAAAACACAGATTTCTCTATAGATGTACATATTTCAACTCCTCAAATTCTTTTCTATTTCTTTCTTTCCAAACTATCCATATAAGGGCCAAAGGTGCTATCCCGGAGGAAGCTATCAAAGGAGTCAACTCATTGATATGATATGCAAGCTTCCCTGGTTTACATGAATAACTGTGATCAGTTAAATTTTGAGATTGTTGAATTTGTCTTAAACTAAAATTCGTTGCAATTTCAAACTTTATCTCTATTTTCCCTGTGTGTTCTCAGGTGTCGATGAAAATAGAGGTCACATGGCTTCGTGATATGCTCAGAGGGGATGATGCATTTGAGTTGCAACTGAAGCTTCTGAAGCAAGTTCCTGAGGAGTACCCTTACAAGGATGACGAGTAAACATACTTTTTTGATGCTCGACATTTGGAATTCTACGACAATCTATAGCGAATGCCTAATTCTACACATACAGATCTCTGTCTATTATTATGTGATTTAGTACAAGTTATGCTTAAGTTCTACCATTGAGTTTAGTGTTCTAAAGGATTCTTGTTCAATTTTCACCTGATGATCTGTGCTCTGTAATTTTGAGATTTATCTGTATCTACCATATTGGAAGATCTCCTCATATTCTTGGATTTTATAGGTCATTATTTTTTGTTCTTGTCCTACTTCTAAATGTCTCAATGTCCGAGTCTTCTGAGACTCTGAATTGGTTCCTGTAACACATGAAACCACTTTCCACCTGAGATGAATATATCCCATTTAGGTTGATGTAATCATGGAAAATAATATGTTTTGAAGTCCCCCCAAAAAGAAATCAATATAATCTTTTGTCTGATGGAAAAGCTTTTCCAAGTTTTACCAGCTTAAAATTTTCAGTCAATCTATTTATGCCAAATCCTTCTGTTATAGTATCAAATAAGATATTCAGTTTTTGTTCTCTAGCTTGCTTCCTTGTGATAAACCAGAAAAAAGAGAAACCAATAGCAAAGCATAATATACTTGCTTCTTTTTTTTCCAATAACGAAAAAATCTTTAATACCTCACTTACCGGAACAATACAACTTAATTTTCAAAATCTTAGAAATAATAGTACAAATCCGTTCTCGAACTTATACATACATGCGTCCCAAACAGGTTTGACTGCAGACTAAACATATAAGCTATGCTTTAAGTACATCCCTTAAAGAAAAAATAAATCTGTCGCAGCAGATTGTCTCATCGACAAATGAGATCCTGAAAAAATAAAGGGAGAAAAGAGTTTTGATAGTGTCTATGTTACAATCTTATTGATGGTTTTGTTAGGTCCTCTAAAAGTATACACGACAAGCACACTAAGCTCCAGATTTGGGGATTTTGAATTGCTTCTTGACAAACTGAGAGGCCTCCGAATCTCCTCGATGACACAGGATCCTAAGTAGGGTCTTGGTATCAGCACCTAATTTGCCCCTTCCGCCCTGCATTTCTAACTCACTTGCAGATCTCAAGTCTTCTATTATTTCCCTAGTCTGCGGACCATAAAAAACAAGCAATACGTCAGTCATCTAGCATTCTCGCAGCGAAGATTCAGAATAAAATGTGTGACATCTACTGGGGTTAGTGCAAGATACAGCCCTACAAACAATGTTTGAGCAGCAAGCAGACTTTTAAATATATACATATCATTTCATTTCTAGAATGAAAGTATTACAGCATCTTAGACCAATTTTACATATGCAAAGCAATTATATTCAATAGAATAGTGCTATATGTAGACAGTGTTATTGGGGGTGATAGAACAAGAATGCTAAAAGTGCATATCATACAAAGAGTTTCATGATAGAAGCATGGAGAAGCGAGGAAACAAGCATCAGTAACCAGATGGACACAGATTTGATGCAGTCAATTCTGCAAATCTCAGTACTTCATTATGGATGATATTGCTGAACTAACCTCATAACCTTGCAACTTTATCACCTGCCGAACACGTGCAACTTGATTTTCAACAACTCCACGAGGAAGCCCGTCCCCACCCGAAATGAAGAATTCCTTTCACAAACAAGCAGCATAGGTGAGAAATAACCATATTGTAAGTCCACTTCGAGATATCCAGTAGACAAAAAATGGTTTGGATATCATTAGGAGACAGAAAATTCTCGAGCATATCCAACCAAAACGATTCTGAATACCTTCAAGATCTCTAGATCCTCCTCCAATAGCTTAGCATCACCTAGGGAGAATACACGCGATGGTCCTCCATCTAATATAACTCTGAGTAGGCCATCCTGGTGAAATACGAGTTTCAAGGAATTCAAAATTTTACTACAGTTAAAAACAGAAAAACCAAGCAGCAATAAGTGCACAGACCAGTGATGCTTGAAGGAGTCCTGTTACAACACGATCCCGGAGTGGCTCCATTATCACATCACAAAGTTGATTAAGAACCTGCAAATTTGCGATGACAGTTATAACCATCTCTGCCTCTCTTTTTCCCGAGTATACATGAAAAGTGGATATATGCAAGTGAAATCCATATTATTTTTATATCCCTATAAAAATTATCTAAATCAGGGATCTAGATGGCAAAATCGATTTGCTCAGAGGGTTCAATGCAGATACTATCACATTTCAACTATTTTGCTTGGACTCTTAAAAAAAGTCAATGGGTGTGTGTCGGATCCTCCAATAGTAGTGTATTATTGGAGAATCCGACATATCTGACATGGGTGCAGTATCGAAAGTGAAGAGTCCGCACAACTTAACATTTCAATATTAATTTTGATATGCTGTAGTATAAAAGAAGGCATGGCATTAGTTACAAGGATACCCGTTACTATAGGTCATTTTATGCAGATGTTGAAAAAATGCAGCGACTATAGTTCAACTTTCCAGATCCCAACATCTCATTACACGAACGGTTTGAACAAATATGAAGACCAAAAAATACGTAGTTGAACTTCTTCCCATCACAAGAGGGAGATAAGAAGGTGAAAAGATAGCAGCAGACAGTTCATTAGTGTTGGAATCTCATGGGATAGTTACTCTTTACTGCTGTCTTCAGACTCACTTGCATCTTAAAAATCAACAAGTTATTTCTTTTTCCCCTTTCCACATTTATAACAACCTATGAATAGACTAGTCTCAAATATAAGACGCAATACCATATCGAGTGGCTCCATTACTGATTCCAACCTAGACTGTGAAACACTGGGTTTATAGAGATTCTCAATGAATGGTTCTCTCAAGTCACAGAAAATGATTTTTGTTCCTGCAATATCAATGAAAATGAATTAGGAATTATTTGCAATGAACCCAGAAAACTTGAAGAAGAATTCTCTCACTAGTAAATTCACACATTCTTCCAAGTTGTATTGTTTGCAAAGAATACAAAAAAGGTAGAGCACAAAACAATAGTCTTACCAGTAAATTCACACATTCTGTCAATTGCAGCATTGATATCCTTTCTGCTTCCATCAAATGAGTCCTTCTTCTGGAAACCTTTTGTGGCCTCTTCCGTTGGGTTCTCTTTGTTTCGAAAAAAAAGAAGTTAAAGTAAATCTTTTCCGCAAGAAGAAGTACCACTACTCAAGTGACACTCATCATGGCAAGAATTATACCTAGATTCATCGGCTAAAAATCTGAGCAGACATTGATTATCCAGCAGCTATGCTTGATGGTAAATAGATTTTAGGTCAACTACCTCCCTGATCCCCTTTTTAACTAAAAATAAGTAAAAAAAGGTTTGCAGCTCTTAATCCGTATTATGTTCTCCTCATTCTCTTTTGCAAAACATTCCAAGCACACCAAGTCATAGGCTTTACCCTACATAGTCAAAGCTTAAATGCCCAGTTCATGAAATTAGAAAAGTTGTGATTCCCGGCATTCCTAATTATGACATAATTTCCAAGAATATTTTTTTAATTATCTTGACTAACATAATCATGAAGAATATTTTACACAATCTTAGCATTTCTCTTGAATATCAATATGACTCTTAAAATAAAAGGTGATGAAACAACTTAAGATTGCTTATTAGTAAACAAGAGACCAAAAAGAGTCACTGGAATAGTAAACAATTGCTTGAATTTCACCAGAAAGAAAATAGTGTTTGAATTTTTTTTTCCAACAACCATTGCTCACAACAGAAAATATTGCTTCCATCAATTGCTGGAATTGACAGCTGAAGAGTACCAAAAAGTTGTTCAAACAAGGATCACACAGTTCAACATTTATAGAATAGACTCAACACTCAAACTCTGATAACACAAAGACTACGAAGAGAACATAACTTTTTAGGAACAGCGACCTGAAATTCAATGTATAGAAGAAGGATCTAAATACACTGTTTGATACCATTAAAATGATAGCTTTTTTTACCAGTAACAGAAGTTCAGTGTTTAGACTTTAGAGGAAGGACTCGAGATCCAAATTCTAATAGCACGAAAAGAAAGAAGAGAATAACAAGTTTAGGAATATTTTTCTTGAAAAGGTTGCAGGAGGAATGGACAGAATTGTGGTCGAAAGAGACAGTACTGCCAGAATGACCATCTGTAAGAGGGTGCATTGCTGTGGAAAAGTCGCCAGAGGTAAGAGTGCTGCCGTAGAACGGTCAATGGAAAGAAATAAGACAGTGAACTGTGGAAAGACGGAAATTTTTTAGTTGAGTAGGTGTTCATGAGTAGGGAAAACTACTTAAATCTTTACCAAATCATACACTTTGATACCTTGTGAAAGAGCATAGAAGAAGAGAGAAAAAAGTTAACTGAAATCGGATGGTTTATTACGTACAAGAGAGCTGCTTTGATATACTTGTCCTTGACCCAGGGCTCTATCAGAAACCTCTCTACCAACCTAGGTAGTAGGCGTAAGGTCTGCGTACACACTACCTTCCCCAAACTCCTCTTGTGGGATTACACTAGGTATGTTGGGTTGTTGTTGTAACAACATAAAAAGAGCGCTCCTTATAAAAAATCTTGGAACTATTAGAACTAAGGAGATTTTTAACATTCTTAACTATGACTAAGACTACTATCCATCCAACTATTCTGTAAAACAGAAATCTAAAATCAAGAAGCAGAGAATCCTCCTCTTCTCCACCTGCCACATCTTCCTTTGCTGTTCTTTTTTTTTTCCGTCTACCAGTATAAAGGTTTAGAAATGAGGAAATATGATCTCTTTTCCCATCTTTGTACTCTGTAAGGAATTACTTCCAATTGTCTACTTCATAAAACATCAAAGATGGAGAGAACCTTTCAAGATAACGAATAATTTTTACCCTTTTAAAAAAGATAAGGTAAAACGACAAATACTTATCACCATTACTCAAACATTTTAGAAAGCCTTATTAGCTGCAAAGCTAGAATTACATACTAAGAGGTGATAATAAGACATTTCAATACATTCCAAACTCAAAACAAGTTGGTTCTTACTTATCAATTTATCATGATGCTTTTTCCTCGTCCACCGCGCCCAAATGCTATCTTCCAATTTATTCAGTTGGCTAATGGCGTACTGTAAGGATAAACAACGAGGTAAGGCTTAGAATTGTTCAAGACAGAAATACATGTTCACACATGTCACAAATTCATAAAATAACTAATATTCCAGAAGAAAACAACTTGGTCTGTCTAACTAATTCAGCCACAAAACCTTGCTGAAAAGGAGTGAGCTTTTAGTTAATGGGATAGTTACCAATATATACCATTCTTCCATTTAGTTCACCAAACATGGCCGAATTATACACTACATATACACTCGGTTATATGGTGTGTATATGTTGTGTATACGTACGGATATTATATGTATATTAGCATAAAGTATACACTACCTATACAAGGTGTACCTATTTTGTAAACTAGATGGCCTAAAGGTATTGGGCTGTAATTTTCTCTTAATTTTATTAAATTTCCTCCGCTTCTAACACAGAATACTGACCAACTGTAGAATATAAGGTTCTCACTGTAGCTCATTTCATTCTTTAAACCAAAAGGACATAAAATGATGAGTTCCGCCTTTGATTCTAGACACACCATAGCTCCATTCATTATTTAAACAAAAAGGACTTGAAATGACAAGTTTCGTCTTTGATTCTTGACTTATGATTAATAGAGCAATAGGACCTTATATTTGGAATATGCTGATCAGCATAGCATTTGAGTCTTAACATGCCTGGAAATTTTCACAAATGCAAAATTTGCACAAGCATTGTTATACTCGACTATTGATTAGCTTGTCAAGGTGGATATCCTATAGAGAAGCACAACGCCTGAAGCCAAGTACATCCTATTTAACAGAAACAAACAAAAAGTTTGTTGACAACAAGAAGTTTGGTGTTTCTACTATTTGTTGCTTCATTTTACTTTCTATCTTTGATATTTTGTTGTCATTTCTTCTTCTAGCAATCCTGCTATGAATAAGTTCCCTTTTAAGCTGAGGGTCTATAGTAAACAATCTCTCTACCCCACAAAAGTAGGGGGTAAGGTCTGCATACATCTTACCCTCCTTAGAACCCACTTGTGGGATTACACCGGATATGATGTTGTATACACAAAATGTTGGGCCACATGGACAGTCTATGCAGACATTTGTTCAATTATCAGCAGAAAAACAAAAAGAAACTTCAAATACATGTTCACACATGTTACAAATAGTAGCCAAGTGAAGGTAAAGTTCCTTTTGAATACGATCAAATAAGTTCTGATTATACAAATATAATTATGCACTAAAGTATTTACTAGTATTTAATTAATTTTACATTTCTAAATATTCATAAAATTGATTACTTGGTATTCCATGAACACTCTAACATGGGCTCTTGCCAATAATATCAAGACTCATCCTCTCACGTCACCACTCAGGTCTCACTTCCACAAACAACTGATGTCTTTTTAACTATCATTTTAACTCACAATTAGACATGGAAGAGGACACTATATCTCACTGAAATATTTTGTTCTTAGGTTTTAAACCAAAAAATGCTCAATAAATGAATATATATATTTTCCAATGTTGTTTCACGTCATGGAGGAAATCAAAGCTACCGAATGTAGCAACAGAAAGGTACAATATTTCCAGTTTTCAGCATTGTCATCAAAAGATTGTGAGAGAGGATTTTTTGGTATGAAGTCATTATAGAGGGAGAAAAAAACATTTGATGCTGAAGCAGTAAGAGCTTCTTGAGATGGGTGGTGATTGACTAAGATATATGTCTCAATTTGCTGCTAGAGGCCAGTAGATTCCAACATGAAACTTCAGAAAGCTTTTCAATGTAAGCCTCCGCTCATATGGATCAATGAATCAGAAGAGGAATCTATTTTTAAGTATATTCCGCATCAAAGCAGGGGAAGAAGGGTGATAGATAACAAATCGTCTAGTTTCACGTAACTGATGCCAGTAGCAGCTTAACAAGTTCAAGCAGAATATAGACTATGATGACAAGTTAAATTATACCTTAAAAAATTACCCAAAGAAGGCTTTTCCATGACATAAGAGGGACACAACATTCACTAGTTCCTTTTGAATTCTTCATTTGGATTCCTTTATTTAAATGATAAGTCTTCTTTCTGATAAGGTAAAGTTTTGTTAATAAAAATAGCACTAAGACGATGCTCTTTCCATTACAAGGGTCAGGACTTGTTTTACACCACATTTTCAGAGTTCTTCAAATGATGAGTTTAAATTAATCCACTCATAATAAAAGTATTTCGGAAAGAAGTACTGAACTAAGCTAGAAATGTAACCAGTTAGAGAAGATATCTAAATTGAAAGACAGCAGTTCTTATATAAAAGAAATTAGTGAGAATGGTATTATACTAACTGCCCAAATTCCAACTGCCTGCCTATACAGTAATTGCCAAATGTTGATTTTTGAAAGACTTTAGCAGCAAATATCTAACTAAAATTATAGAACTTCTCTACTATCTTTTTCAATTTCTTGATTAGTTTTTCCATTCAAACAGCCCTCTCAGATTTAACATATGATGTAAGGTGATGCTATAAACCCTCTACAGGAACCACTCCTCACAGGTAATACTATGAAGTGGAGCACCTAACTCCACCTTCAAGCTGATGGAACTAGCCAGAGCCATGATTTTCCAATCAAACCAGTGCAGAGAAATACACCTTTTAGATTCAATGATAAAGGGGAAAGTGAAACATACGAGAGAAAATGATTAATAGCTTGAGATCTTATCATACATAAAGAGGGAAAGTAGAAGTTGACTAACATGAAGGCTATTCAACTGCACACAAAGCGTTGATGTTGCCGCTACGTCAATTTCAACAGACTTCAAGACATCTGGTATCCTTGTATCCTTCAACTCCTTCTTTACAAATGCCTTAATTCCATGTTCCCTTGAGTATCTTGTCAAAATAGGCACAGGTGGAACAATATCTTCCTTATTAGCTGCATGCAAATGGTAGCAAGTTCACCATGAAAGAGATAGGATAAATTTAGCAGCAAACAGTTCTGCAGAAACAAATGCAAGATATGCAAATGCAAGAAGATGAGTGGAGAAGTACAACTTTTCATAGCCAATAAAAAGAGAGCCACTAAGCAAAAGCTTCAAAGCTATTTGAAAATTGAATATGCTAAATTCGGTCAATCGGAAACTGGGATGGCGCTAAAGGATCGTCAAATGGGTACATTAGCAATTCATCCATATCATTTTCAAGAAAAGAAAGAAATAATAAAACTAGGATTTCCAATTATTAGTAACTCAGACAGAATATTTACAGTTCCGGTGGGATGGATAGGTTTGAAATTATGCTGTAAAGAGGTACCCTGCCCTTCCTACTGTCAAATGGTTTAGTATACTGCAGATAAAAAATTCTAATCTAATAGTCCCTCTCATCCATTACTTTGATGTCATTCATCAAATCATAGTGCAAGATACAAAATGAACCAGGAGACAATTAAGCTAACAAACTGCAACAACCAACAACAGGCATGTCAATTTCAATATGAAGGATTCTTCACTGTGAGAAAAAAAAAAGGAATTTAAGATTGTGCAGAAAGAAACTATATACCAATTTTATCTAAAATGGTCTTTGCATATACTTGAAATGCATTATCAATGCCGCGAAATAGGCTACCCAATTCTCCTGTCCTCATTGGAACTTTCAAAGCAAAGAACTGATCGACCGTCTGCAGTGGGAAAATTGCTCAACTCATTACAAAATGTGGTATCATATAAAAGCGTTTGCAAATCACTGTCAGCATATCAGAATCAACTTTGATAAAAGCAGAATGTTCATAGTATGAGCCACATTTTAAAGCTCACTTACTCTTTCTATTTTATTGTCCCCATCCCCACCTCCACCCCACCCTGCGGATAGGAAACTGGAGCTTCAGAAGCTTGTGAATCTACAAGTGTATATGTTCCAAAAGCTAAGTATTTTTCACTCTCAGTTTCATGCACCAAAAGTGAAAGAAGTTAGGCTGCTATAGATAATATGGACTGGAAGGACACACAAACTTCATCTTGCAGCTGACAGTAGTTTGTGATCAAACTTAGCTCTCAAGCACAAAAGTCTAGAAGTTAGATTTGGCTTCTTTAGTGTAGCATTATGCTTTCATAGGTTACTAATTCAAAGTCCAGTTCTCCCCCTGTAGATAAAACAAATCAATAAAGAAATAACTTTCCTTGTTGCTGACACAATTATCATAACTCTTCCTCCGTATTACTGTAATTCCAATCTCTATTGGTCATATAGAGATGCTGGTGGATTCTCTTCTGTTTGAAAGCTATATTTAACAAGCTTCATTTGTTTTTCTACATCTATGGAAGATCCATTCCATGATACATCTATGATTTACCAGCATATGCAGTCAACGGTAAATAAAAAGACTGAATACTACATCATCCTAGATTCTCACTAATGCATTAAACGTGGATATGTTACATGAAATTATACACCAATATGTTGCTGGGAAAAAAAGGGTTCTGTAAATTCACCATGTCTGTTATATCAAATGATTCCACAAAGAAACACGATAAACTTATGGTGTGGAAACTGAATAAACTGATTCCGAAAAAGAGAGAATTGTGAAAAATAAATATGCAAAGAACAGAGTATGATTTCTGAACCTCTTCCACAATCCTGTAGACTTCAACAATTGAACTTCCATGCCTTTGTTGAGGTGAAACCGGTATCCACCGCTGGAAAACCATAAAAAATTATTAACTTCATATGCTAAAAGGCTGGTCTTTACTTAGAAGGAGGAGTTCAATTTACTCTTATTATCATAACCGTGAATATTGAAAACAGGAGATGCTCCATTTAACTTTATTTATATAAAAAAAGAAAAAAGGAGACGACATGAGAGAGAAAAAATTTAAATGAGAAATGAGAAATGGCATAGGGAATAGAAGAATGTATAATGACTAAGGAAATGTTAATAAATGATATAATTGTTCAATGAACTACAATCAATAGATTTAGAAACTCCCGATGTTATTACCTCCTGCTGAATAGCCCGGTCAACCCAATTCAAAATCCTTGCAAGTTGTGAATTCACCCATCGTAGTACCAATGTCCCAGACACAGTCTCAATCTATACGTAAAACAATAAAAGGCTAAGAAAGTCACCAAATTCATTACAAAAAATGTTGAGCATGACACATGGAAACTTTATCAACAAAACCATCCTGCCACCAAACAATAAAAATGTTCAAAGCATTTAGAATGCCGAAGTCAGAAGACAATAAATCCAATAAGCTTAATTTACTGGCTACATAATCTTTCACTTGGAACTGCCCCAAATAAATTTTGCAAAATTACGTCACCTTAAGTTACTCCATCATAAGAATAAATAAAGAAGCCCAGGAAGAGCTTCCTAACCTTGAACAGATTTAACTTTCTGCAATAAGCATCTGATGTTCCATCAGCACAAGAAGATATGATCACTTGCATTATATCATTTTCAAGACTATCAGCAGCAGGAAAGACAGCTATAGTATCCTCGGTCAGATGTTCCGCACTATCAAGGAATGGTCTCTGAACGAATGACATTCACTCAAACCTCCACACTAAACATATGACCATGAATTAATCAAGCTACAACTAGAATTCCAGGAGATAGATTCATCATCACTTACCAATTTGATACCATAAATCTTGTGAAGTATGGATGCAGAAACAGCCGCAACATTTTGATGCCGTTGAGATAAGATAGGCATGTAAATAGTATTATCTCTTTGCAAAAGTTTCCTTGTGTGTTCCGCAAGCAATGCTAAGGGATGTTCATTTGTTGCTTGTGATATTGCCTCAACATCCTGTATTATCTGCACAAAGCAATTATTCATGACAAACAGAGAATTTCCCTTCTTGCCCAATCTAGAGGAAACACAAAACTGAATAACCGCACTCAGAAACTAGCTATGATGCACAGGGAACAGATGCTCCCAACAATCAACATCGCACTATAGTAAGATGAGAA
Organism: Solanum dulcamara; assembly: GCF_947179165.1. Lineage (NCBI taxonomy): Eukaryota > Viridiplantae > Streptophyta > Magnoliopsida > Solanales > Solanaceae > Solanum > Solanum dulcamara. Next base: position 13,526,825 of record NC_077240.1, on the reverse strand, counting down.
GGCTACCAATCCAGGGAACAGTTGGTCTACTTGTGTTGTTAAAACCATAGGAAGCAAATCAATCAGATGTAACTTCTGGAAAACAGTCATTTTGTGGGGAAGTATGTAAAACACCCTGTCGCTTCCTGTGAGAAGCCTATTTAACACAAGTGCACCCAATCTCAGGAGATTCATAACATGTTAGCTGTGAAATAGAAAGTAAGAAGACCTGGGGCAGTGCTCTTGGTCTTTTCTGATCCCATTATGTTCTCGATTATTTTAGTATACCATTATAGTAAAACCACATGGCATGGCAATACATGAGAAATTTGGATGGACTGTTCAACTGGTCAAAAGACATATTAAAGCCACTACTAGTTTATGCTACCGAAGTTTCTATCGAAAGAGAAAATGCTTACTACCTCTAATTGGCTGTGCTGAGCTGATAGACTTTGAGCTTCAAGTTCTTTTGATAAAAGTTATAAAACCAGAAAGTTCATAGACTAGTTTCTAGACTTGGATTATTACATTTGGTATTAGAATGGAAAAAGTTAGTCCAAAACAATAGAGACTAACTGATAGATGATCTGAAGGCAAGACACTGTAAATCATATCCACCTCTTGAACCAGTCATACCGATCCATTAACATACCTCATCAGTGGTACATATAATATTCTTTGAACAGATAAGCTTCTTAGGCTGTATAGAATGAGGATTTCACCATGACATTTATATGTAGCTAAGAAATAGAAAATGAAGATAAAAGAACAAAGAACAGATTTTAAAGAACCACACTTCGCGTACGGAAGTTCATAGTTAGGGTCCTCTAATATCTAAAGAAATTAATCTAACAGATTGTAGAGTGCATTAGGGTCTTCTACCAACTGAAGAAACTAATTTAACTATTCTTTGAACAAGCACTTCCCCAACATAAAGAAAGATTTCAACAGCAATAGTTATATTCAGCAACCAATTTAAGTTTCCTTTTAACAATTCTTTACCCTCATAAATGCATTTTTGATTGAAGATGTCACGTAGAACTCTATCTGCTCTTTATCTGATATTGTTGCAGACTCCATTGCCTGCATAAACAACAAATTCATAAACAACATTATTATTTATAAGCGTCCACATATGTGAATCTTATGATTCATAGTGAATTCACAGACAGCAGATATAGCATATGATTCGATTTCCCAGAACAAACTTAAAATAGTTCACCATAAACAGGTAGGTAGTCAGACATACCATTTCAGGTTCTTCTAGAAGAAGCCTTCGAACAAGTATAGCAAGTGCCACAGTGTTTTCCATCATCGCCGACCCCTAAGCCAAAAACATTAACTAGTTTTTAGACACAGCTTTCCTGTACTGTAACTTAAACTAAATAATATCCTAGAGGCAGAAAATTTGAAATAACGGCAACCTTTATTCATGGGAAAGAGTAAATTTGGAAGTTAGATTCTTAGTTTTAAATTGCTAAATAGAATTTACAGTACAAGCTCTAAATTGATCAGTATATGCATTACCACAAACAAAAATTTGAAACAGGAAAAGACATGTAAATGTAAGTTAAAACAAATGACTTATCATGCGCACAAGATTTGCAATCCCCTGATTAAAGTAAAACAGAATTGTTCATGAACCTCAGCATAATTGAGATGGTAGTCTCCCAACTGCTTATCAGCCCATTTTGAAATTGGCAACAGGAAAGACTGCAAGAAAGTCAACTCTTGGAATCCCTTGTCAATTTCAACTCTAGAATGCAAACTCTTCAAGTGCATTCTCTCTTGTGGTCCCCTTTGTTCCTTTAATGGTATTTTCTTTAACTGTTCAATGACATATTGCAAGATCCTTTGCTCTCCCGTGATGACAAACTGCAACAACAAAAGAGACATATATCGAAATAGGACAATCACACACCAACAATAAGCAAAGAGGAATTGATGGAGGGATCAGCTTCAACCAAGTAACCAAATTTGAAATAAGGGTGGGTAACCAAATAAGAAGAAATTGTTGCAACATGTCAGGACTTTGATTACAAACAGTTAAATAAAGAAGAAGGAAGCAATTGCATAACAGCCCATCGCATATTGGGATAATTTTTTTTACTTAAATTTGAAGAAATTAAATTATGTGGATAGAGGAGAGGATGAGGATTTTGTATTCCAGATAATTCAGCTAGATTAAGTTGCAACTGTAAGTGACTAATCACAATCTTATAGGTAGTAGGCAGGCTACAAATTCTTCAGTAACTTAAACCAAGGTTATTTCAAAATGATGGGTAGTTTGGTCGTCTTTGGAAGTTTCACCAAGGATTGTCGATATCTGTATTAATAAACGCATAATACCCGAGTTATCAGAAAACATAGCATATGGTATTTTCCATACAACCTTTTGTTAATTGTGAGTAGTAGAATTGCTATCAAAATTATTAAGATTCAGGTTCCTACAGGTACCACAAACGGAGTATAAATCGGGTACTAAGTAGGGAACAGCAAGTACAACCTCACATTTGATGCATCATTAGTTTTACATAAGGATGAAGCATCTAAAATGGCGACTCAATACTCAAGAAGAACACTCAAACAAATGAGAAAGTAAAGTGACGGCCACTCTTGGTCACCCCCAGATTCATTTTATGCAAAAAAGTAAATTGACATTGAATGTTAGCATAGGCCAAGAAGTACTACAGGAGGACATCAGCAAACCTAAGTAACATAAAAAGAACAAAGCCTTCCAATTTTTTAGCAACTCAATCAGCGAAACAAGCTTTTCCTGGTACTTCAGGCTAGATTCAAGAAATGTCAGTTTCTTTTATAAGAGCCTGTTTGGATTGGCTTTTGGCTTATTTTTATCATTTTAGCAAAAAACCAAGTGCTTATAAGCACTTTTTTAATTTACTCAAACACTCCAAAAGTGCATAAAAGCTATTTTGACTTTAAAAAAACACTTAAAATAAGTCAATCCAAACAGACTCTAAATAGATAATTGCAGGCTATGCCACAATATTCCAAAGAGCTTGTGGTCCATCACTACTCAAATAATTGCTAAAGAAGTAAAATCTACTCCAAACAATTGATATACAATCAGCAGGTTAGTACTCAAGCAAATGCTAGTAAATGTTTTAAGCAACTCTGAATAGAAACCAGTAATTTTTTTGTCATTTTATACCTGTCGAAATAATACCCAAGTATAGCAAGTGTAGTGGATGGTTTCTGTAATTCCCAAAATATGCCATGTGGACTTAAGAAGCTCCAAAATTTCTTCAACTTCCTGATTGGAAAAGATGAAGTTCATAGTTGTTCATTCAAACCTATAAATCGATTTCCAAAGGAATGTACTCACATAACATCATTCATTGCACTAGTGCTCAGTATTTTACTATTTTACGAATAGAACAGGTAATTGTGTTCCCATAAAACAATTGGACCTCAATCCCAAGCAAGTAGGGGCTCGGCTATATGAATCCTCACTGATCATACCGTTCCATTTAAGCTCCTTCGACCCATATTATTTATAATTTTTAAAAACAATAATAATAACAATAATTTAAAAAGAAGTTCTAGAAGTTCTATATATTTTCGAAATGCATATAAATCTCATACAAGACTAAAGGACTCCTACAAAACATAAGACCTAAAGTACTACTAACGTGACTAAAACATAGTCCCAACTAATAGGTATTGCTACATAAACCTTGTCTATTGTGACCTATTATTTGCTATGTCTACATGGATTCCAAGAGATTGTAGGTTTTTCGAGACAATTTCCTTCCATGTGATTTTATGGCTCATCCCCTTTTAACACCTTCACTCATCATGTCCCTCTATTATAAACACCACATACCAAGACTGTTAATCAAAATGATCCCGAAGAATATTACCTTCTTTTTTTAAGAGAAAGGTGACATCCCAACAGTATTACTTTCTAGTGTACAAGAAACAAGATGGTCATCTTTATCCTGGCACCGTAAGTCATAGCAAGAATGGCAAGAAATTCTATTACAGAATCCCAAAATTTTAGAGAGAATGACATTCAAGTGGGTTTTAACTGACCTCTGTGAGCTTTCCCTCATCTAGAACATCAAAAACGCTGAGAAGTAGTTTCTCGTATAATTTGACATTCAGGTGATAACCATCAGCCCAGTGACATACTTCACCAGTTAAGTCACCTCGAGCTGGCCTTTCTCCCAGTGGCAAAGCGATCTCTCGTAAAGATTTTAAGCATTCTGTCCTTTGCAGCTCTGCTGCGGGAGGAGGAAAAGACTGAAAGAAAGAAATAATAAATTTTATGGCATATCAACTGGTATAGCATCACAATAAACCCTTTCTTGTAACATTGTTTCTCAGGACATAGGCATTCATAGTATATGGTATCAAAATGTCCTTGGATTGAAAACAAAAAGAAGAAGATGAGAGTGCACAAAATAATGATGAAGAGCATCAAACAAGCAAACAAGAACAAACATCAATAATAGCATGCCAATTACACTATTTCCATGGGTCAATAAAGATTTTATATGAACGAAGTCCTTTAGGAGAGTACAAAAGCAGAGACAAGAATAAATAGAAGTCCAAGAAGATAAAACATGTCAATTCCAAAAATAAGACACTTTTTTTTAAACCATGAAATCCCCGAGAACCAGGGACAGACATTCGAGACTCAATAGATAATGAACCTCCAATATAAAAGATGAAAACCTTCTTAGTAACTCGAACTTTTATTCTAAGCAATTCTATAATTAGACATATGATGATCAAACTTAAAAAAAACAGAACTCTCAAGTAAATCAAAAATGTATTTAATTTGTTTGAAAGAAGTGGAGTGTATTTGCAGTTTCAATCCATCTATTTATTATTTAAGATACTTATTTTGGCAATAAAATTAGGAAAATGAAATCCAACTAGGGTTACCGTAAATATACATTCATTACATCAGCCTTTAGGCGAATTGGTAAATCATGATTCAATTTGCAATTCCCTTATTGAAAAGAATGATAGGTTAAATTATAATGTGTTGGTTTGTTGTTTGTATAGATGATATAGGGCCACGTGTTTACTGGCTCTTCCTTTTATATTATAGGTAAATAAAAGAGATCCCTAAACTTGATCAAAGCTGAAGTCTTAAAAATGCACTGAACCAAAGTCATTTCGGCTCGATTGGTTTCTTTGTTTGTGAACTAAAAGTCGATTAGAAACTAACTAAACCAACTGAATGCATAATGTTACTCAAAGTCGGAGGTGCGGTGTATGTTAAAGCATGTGCACTGACTACTTCAAATACTAAGTCCGACACTCTGAGTTGAAGCTGAATAAAAGAGTACTGAAGTTCAACTTGAGAAAAAATTGTGAAAGTTGAAGATTAAAGAGTAGAAACCAGTTTTTTTCTTGAAAGACGCAATCAGACCACTACTTTAAGTCCGATTATTGAATTACACTATTTTCAAAAAAGTTCAAATATTAAAGTTCAGTATTTGGCTATTTGCAAGGATGCATGACCAAACTAGAATTACAAATAGTTGAGTTAAGTATTAATAATAAAGTAGAAATTTCTCTACAGCAAAAGTGCACACCTCAGATTCCTCTATCTTAGCTAAAAGAACCCTTAGCTCATTTGCTTTTCGCCCAGATTCCCCAAACCCTACAGCAGGATGATTTATGAGCCCCTCCTCCAACATGTTTAACTGAACTGACAGAAAAAGAATATGTAACAGAAATGTTAAATAAATTATCATATGAATTTAGTTGTATAAATAAACAACTTTGCAAAGCTCGCTACAGCAATTACAAAGAGGAGGGGAGGAAAAAATTGAATCATCATATTGAGTGGGAAAGACAGCACTTACTTGTCTCTTTTGCCACTTAATATACGACTTTTTGTCGGAAAACTCGGTGCGTGAAATACAACATAACAATTCCAGTGGGATCAAGATTGTATTCATCCTCTTACCCACTTTTCCAACCATCGCATTAAGGAGACCAAGTCTAGTCCTGACATCCATGGCCTCAGAAATCTGTACATATTAATCAGGTAAGAACCCAGTAAGTATGAAACTGTAAATTCCTAAATAACAGAGTTTGAACCCACAACATGCGCCTAACTCACATATCACTTGTTGCTCTCTTACCACTACACCACAGCCTTAGGGCCATTAGAAGAGTAAACTTCTTATTTGATATCTGTCCACAAATATCATGTGTATTGAGGTTAACACCATAAAGTAGGGGGGCTTTCGTATTTGTCATATCATTGCATCTTCAATATCTCTCTTCCCTCTTTATCTAACATTTCCCTTTGGGAAATTTATCCCTTTTTGTTAGCCATCACTTCTATGATTTAATAATGAATGTTTAACCAAATTAATTGTCAAAAACATTGAATCTATAACTCCCTTTCCTCCTGTCCAGCACTAAGAACACTATTTACATTATATACACACTACCAACTGGCAACTGATGGAGACAAACACCATACACCAAGCAAATCACCAACATAACAGCACAAGGCAACTCTGTACTTTGATAGTATTTTTACACCTCTTGGCATAACATCTCAACCTTAACTAACAAACTGTAGTCTCATAAGCCTTATTCCCTTTCATTAAGGCAAAAAAATTACTGCTTTTTAAGTTGTTTCATTTCCTAAAAGATTTGCAATGAAACAGCAGGCAACCTATCCCAACTTGTTGAGTTAAGGGCAAGAAACTAATTAGATGTCTATCCCACTACTGGTGTGAACCAAACAACAGAAGCTAACCACCAATCTATTACATAATTCCTCGAAATAATACTTGCATCTCACTCTGACAGGCAACATTACCTCTACACAGCTAGTCAGACCTTGCTTCACAAGAACCTAAGGATACAACATTCACTGAAACTTTTAAAATTGAGGCCAAGAGACTGCATTTCTCGAAACAAGTCCACCTCAACTTCCAAGCAACATCACCCATTGCCTCTAGTGCAACTTGAGAGAACAAGACCTCCCAAAGCAAGCAAAATACTTCACAACCTTCTCTACTTCTCTTGTCCTCTACCTTCTTTCTTTACCAGTCCTCCCCAACCTCATTTATCCTTTTGAATATGCACCATCACCACCTATACCCCAGAAGCAAACCGTCATCAATCACTTGAGGTAGCAGGCATTTCCAGGATGGTTGAGCAGGGTCGCAAGCTATGGGTAGCTTAAAAGGAATAAGATACCATTGGAATGGGAGAGAAGGGAAAAAGTTTGTTGGGCTATAAAAATTCCACATAAATTTCTGTTTAGTTTTAGTAGAAGTAAAGTGGTTCATCCTTATAAAGTGGCACATTTAGGGTGATTTTTTTTTTTTTGAGGTAAAAAAATAAAAATAGGGGTTGACCATTTAAGAGTGTAAATACAAGTAAAGATTAAGAAAAAAAGGTAACAAGCTCCTTCATTTTCCTACCTCCATCTGGACACGCATTGTCTCCAACAAACTGACCAGTCCAGATAAATGCTGTGACTGGGTCATTACATTTTCACTCTTACTACGGCCCAGCTTCCTCATCAATCTAGATTTCTTCTCCTTCTTTTTGTCCTTTGATGGTACAATGAGGCCCCTGTGCATACAGAATGCATATTAAATGCCTTTAATTAATCGGATGGGAGATGTTGCAAACCAAGAAACAGAAAAGGCGGAAATACCCTGAAGCTCCAGCAGCAGCCAGAAGGATCTCATATGCTGTTTCACGGAGATCATCATCGCCAATAGCTAGGAAGAAATACAGCCTGAAGTATAAGTATCTCCCATCCATCCACGTAAAAGCAAGAAAAGAAAACATTTTGAAAGAAGATAGTGGAATCTACAAGTGAAGTAGTGTAACCAACAAGGAAATACTGGAATAGAATATTATATTAAACTGTTTGTTCATCAAATACTTGCTCCAGTAATCAATCTGGAAGTGCCTATTACGTGCCAACACATGCATTCAGGGCTTCAAAGATTGTATAAAACCAAAGAATTCAAACATCAAAAGGCAAAAAGAAGTACGGATTTAATATAAAGCTCCAAAACAAACTCTTGCACCCCACCATAGGCTGTTAAAAAAGTAAAGGTAATATAAACTAGTTAAATGGATATGATTACCCCACTTCGTTCAAGTTCACATTTAACATTTATCACGATATTCCCCAAACAGACTTCAAACCAAGGAGGTGCCAGAAATAAGTGAGGAACAAATGACATCATCTTAACACTGGTTTTCATGCACAAGCACAGAAATTAACTTATCATTTGATTAGGATTTATGAAAGATGGAATAAGCTTCAGAACAAATTGAATTATTGCTACCAAGTACGAGATAGGTTATCAGGGAAGAGTAAGAAATACGCGAATGTTCATTGAAGAAAACATTAGTGGGAACTCTTTAAGCTTAAAAAGCACCAAATGATAATTAGGGCCGTTAAAGATCAGGAATCAAATTTATATAACTATCTAAGTGATTCTTTTTATAAACATAATCAAGTGAATAGTGATTAAAGGAGAAAATAATAAAGAGCTATAACAAAATAAAATAAAAATTTAAGCAATAAAGAGAGTTGCATCAGAATATTTGAGAATTAATAATCTGACAACTAGTTCTGTTTATGATAGTCAAAGGTCAGAAAAACATTAAACAGGCATCAAGATAGTGTTAACTCTTTCTAATCTAGAAAAAGATATAGGATTACAGTTTTAAAAAATTAAATAATGCCTATCAGCTGGAAGAAGTTAGAAAATCCAAAAAATCACACAAGTATGCTGGAGATTAAGGTGGATTCTTATGCTCCTAATAAAAAGGGGACTGATATTCTCCCAATATCAAGCTACTATAGAAGTATGATATGTTCACGGCCTTGGTGCATCGCTCGAACAGCAATTAATATAGATGAGAATTGATATCTATTTATCATTAGTATACACCACAGAGCGCTTATTAGTACAGTGGTTAAATCCCTTTATAGAAGAAATCCATTTATCATTATGAGTGAAAATTGCACAGAAATTAGAGCAGTTATATGATACATCTACATCAATGTTGTTAATAGTTTCCTAGTCATGTGTCAGCATCCTAAGCACAAAGTAACCAGTAATATAAATATAGAACCAAAGAAAATTTCGAAGTACTCTTACTCTCCCGGTCTCTTCTTCTTTCTTTTTTTTTGAAAATGGTAACCATTACTCTCCCCGTCTTTTATTTTTCTGGTATAACCAGTACTATAAATATAGCACCTTAGAGCTAAAAAGCAAGCAAATTACAACCTAATACTGCCAAAAAACGGCCACACTTATGATAGTGGAAGTTACCGGTCACCATACGGATATACACCTATAATAAGCATGCTTACCAGTAGCAAATGACGGCAATCCAAGCACAAGATCAGCAGCATCATTGAGAACTCTTCTTGAATACCTTCGACTGTCAACTTCATCTAGATCATCGTCATCATCAAAATCCTCAATGTCGTCAACTGTTAACTCTTGTTGTTGTGTGGAACTGAGAGACTGAGATTTAGATAAACTGGACAACTCTTCAAATGGTTCAGTATCAATTGATTCTGACGTTGAGAGTGTTGCCAAAATTGGTGATGGTGTGGAAATAGGGACGGGCGGGGGTAATCTTCTTGGAGGCAAACCCGATAGTTCAGGATTTGTAGCTAGAAAGAATTCATCAGTTGAACCTGCATTACACTTATACCAAAAGGAAACCATTGAAGAATGAAAATAAAACATTGATGTGAATAGAACACACGAAATAATTCTAAGCTGCAACAGATAAACCTCGGGAACTGGAAACATTCACATATAGTAACTCTTGAACAGAAATTAATGTATGTGCAAGCACGAACAAGAACATTCATAAATAGTGACCATTGAACAGAAAATAATTTATGTGCAAGTCCGAATTTACCATATGAGGGAACAGAGTGCTGTCATGATAATCTCTAATAGCTTCAGATAGTTCAAGTAGTCCGCCTACAAAAAAAAAAGAGAAAACAACAAAAAAATAAGGCAGCTAAACTAGTTGAATGTTAACGGGATAATTGCAATCTATTCCCTACCTTTTCTTGCACAATTGAGGACAAAATCAACGCTGACTTGATCAAGATCCACATCATCCAAGGAAACAGCTCCGGGAGGCATTACCACCTTCTTGATTAAGCTTCCTGAAAGTATGAAATTCAATAGTATCCGCCTATCTCTCCGAAATCTTTGTAAAAGCTCTGTAGAGTTCTCCCTGAAAATACAGACAACACATTCAATTGGAGCAACCCACATTGTGGTCCAGTAAATTCTCTATTACCATATCACCTTAACTGCTTAAGAACTTCAGATTTACTTCAAACTAACTACAAGATCTATTAGTCTTGTAAACTTACGCAAAACGAGGAAAGAACCCATTAGATTTTAAAGTTTACTTACTCTTCCATGGCAACTTCAACGTAACCCCCACTAGCTTAGCAGCTCACACTTGCATTCACCAACTGACAAAAAAAATCCAAGATTCTTGAAGTAAATTCCAAAATTGAATTAAATTTGAACAAGTCAAGGGGGAATGATTCTTAGAAGTAAATACCAAAATAGGTAAGAAGATCAAAACTGAAAAGATCTCTCGGTATTCAAGACTTTTCAAGAAAACTGAACCGAATCTTTCAATTAAGGTGTGAATGCAACTCTGTCTGACTGAAGAAGGAGAGTTGGTGACGCTAATGAGGATGACCGTAGTAGTACATAAAAGCTCGGTGGGATTTCAGATTTGTATATAGTTTCGCCTTTTTCTTTTCTCCCCCGAAATAAATTTTTCATCTATAAGCTATGGCATTTGAAATTTGGTCTCATCTTTATTTCTTAATTCTATAGGCCAGATTATGCCGTGTAAATTAATTTTACGCAATATCTGCTGCTAATATTTTCACCCACATAGATTTTTTTATTTTTTTTTTGGTAGAAACATAGATAGTTAATAACCTTACTTGCCAATATATATAAAAATTTAGATAAATCAAAATAAACTATCTAATATTTAGAATTGATTAGAGAAAATTTGTATTAGATTGGTTCAAATAAATTATTTTGTAAAAAAAAATATTGCAAGTTACAACACAGTTTGTACTCAAGTAAGTATATTTTCAAATAATTCAAGTCGTTAAAATGTCTAAATATATCATGTGTGCACTCAAACGATAAGCGACTGCGAATTTTTCTTATTATCAAAAAAGAAAAAAGTTCTAAATATACCATCTTCTTGATTAAGCTTCCTTTGACAAGTGGTTAACACTAAATTTAAAAGAGATTTGAAATTCACATGATATTTTATTACTAGTTTAATTTTACACTTTGACCTCAATTAAGTAAATTCATTCACTTGGGTTTCTACAAGACTTTGTTTTTTTAGTTTATATTCTTTAAATTTATTTTTCGTGGAAAAAACAAACCTCTGAAGGTTGATTTATGCAAAAATAAAATAAAAATTAAACTCGAAAGTTTGATTTCACATGTAGAATTCGAGGATAAAGATAATATAGACTATGGTTTCGAGGACGAGAATAGATTGAAGGTGCGGAAGAAATTGTGTAGCCGTTGCAGTCATACATACACACAAAATCAATGTCGACAATAAAAAGCCCAACCTTTCGGGGATTCTAAGTGGTGAACAACACAGAAAAATATGACAAAACCACAGAAACATCTAGAAAAATCAAAAGAGAGGCATCCCTGGATAAAAGGAAGAAAATTAGCTCAACAGCTTAAGAGACTGGCAGCGAAACATCAATAATGAGAATATGGGGAGATAGACCTCCACAATAGTCAGTCCTAGTAGTCTCTGCAAGCATTTAACTTATTTTATATGGTTGTTGCCATAGCACGAGGAATTTTCTAGGGGTGACTTGTGCATTGCAAATTATATATGGAATGCCTTTTGCTCTACGAATGGGTGACAACCTCAGGCCTCAACTTCTTGTTTACCAATCAAAAAAATTGTGAATCCAGTAAAAAAAAATACTATGAACTTCTCAATTTATTAGCTCTAAGAACACAACCTAGTGAATTTTCTACCCATTAAAGACTGCTCTACCTTTCTCTAAATGCTCCTACTATTGGCAAAAAAATACAAACCAAATAAATGCGCAAATGAAACATGTTCACATTATAAATAAAAGTTAAGGGAATAAAGGAGGGTGAACTATCAGGAGCTTTGTAAAACACAAGCATCAGGACTAATTGAACTCTAAATAGAGACATACTACTATGACATGCAATCACAAATGACATCACAACGAATATTACCCTTTAAACAAAATCTCTACAATTGAGAAAAAAGAACAGACAATCAACAAACTCCAGAGTCCACGTTATCCAATCTGACTTCGAGAAATAGAACTTGATATGTCATATACACAAGGATTGCCCCAAGGCTTTGGTATAAGCGCACAACGCGTCATGTATGAGTTAGGTGCATGTCACGGATTCAAATCCTGTAGTAGAAAAAAGCCTTGTACTTAGGTGGAGAAGGATAGAGGGGAGCGAGCTCAATATCCACCCGAATTTCGAACCATGCACCACTAGCCGCTTCCCCCTTGGGGTTTTCTTTGGTTATCAAAAAAGAAGGCATACATAAAAGGATTTGATCTTGTCACATTCAATCACTATCCAAAAGTCCCTAACAAGGCAAACCAGTAAGAGTTCTGCAAAACAAGGTTGCCTCCATAAATTGAACTATGAATAGAGCCAAATAATCAAGGAATACAATCACAAATGACATAATAACTAACATAATTTCTTTAACCATCATGTTTTTTTTCCGGTGGAAATGAGTGTACTTACGAACAAATTCCATATTGCCAATCTGACTTCAAAATCATAACTTAAACACATCAAACACAAATTAATTTGGTTTTAATTCATGAGATCACTCCCCCAAAACAACTATAAGACTCGGAACATTGTCAAATTCAATAGAAATAAGTATTAAAAACACAACTAAATTCCTCTTTTTTGAGTTTCATACCTAAACTATTGGGAGTGTGAATTTCATATCTAAACTATCACTTCTTAGTTTGAGAAACACACCTCTCTTTTTATTCCACTCTCACCATGGTATGTGCTACACTCTCTCTTCCAGTTTCTCGAACTGAGAAGTGATAGTTTAGGTATGAAATTCACACTCTCAATAGTTTAGGTATGAAACTCAAAAAAGAGGTTTTGAGGGATAATTTAGATATGTTTTTAACTTATCTCAATTCAATATAATGTCACTCCTACAAAGCCCCTATTACGTACATACAGTGACAACATGAACTACATAACATGGACAAAAAATAAACATAGCATATTCTAAACATACCCAAAAAAAGCCCTAGAAGCAAAAGGGTAATTGGCAGCAACAGAAGCAGCAGCAGCTGAGGCAGCGAGTTTGGCTGAGAAGACACCATTAGAATGGAATGCTTGACCTGTAAAGCTTGAATTTTTCCTCAGTAAATTCAATACAATAGCTATTCCCGCCATTAAAGGGGTTATCCAGAATCTCTTTTGTTCTATAAACAAAACAACTTATTCTTTAGAATACTATCCAAGATTCAACATCATCCCCAAATTTCTCGATTCAAAAAAATAATCTCAAGAATGAAGTGCTCTTGATTCACCACTTATTCTTGTTGCACGATTGATAAACTATAAAATTAGAAAATATGTACGATGTATTAATTTAAAATAACAATAAATATTCATTCATTATCAATTATATTTTCTCTCCTCCTAGGTCACTTAAAACTTAATATGGATGACGCGATAAATTTCGTAGTACATTTTAGAGATACTGAAGAGTCATATAATTTGTCATGTTCCCCTATTTGTCTAATGTGCAAGTTGAGCTCGTAGCTTTGTTGTGAAGACTACAAAGCAAAAAAAATGATTGTACCTCAAAAAGACAAACTATTTAAATTTTTTATCTCTTTACATTTATACCTAATTTTCTTAGAGCTTTAGTTATTTAGCTCATTTTGATTATTCTATTTTTTATTGCTCTACTTTTTCTTTTTTCTCTTTTTATGTTTCTATGTTCATTTAAATTTCCTCAAATTATTTTGTTCTTTAGTTTTTTATACCATAATTTGATGTATACTCAATTTCTATTTTATATACTTTTTTCCTTCTTTTTTTCATTTATTTCTTTGTTCGGTTATTTTTTTTTACCTTTTTTCTCGTTTCTTTATTTTTTTTAAATGCATTTTTGTTTGTTTATTTTTTTTCCAAATTATTTTATTCTTTATTTTCTTTTTACACCAAATCTAATTCATGCTCTATTTTTATTTTATATACTCCTTTTCTTTTTTTATTTTTTATTTTTTCTCATTTATTTCTTTATTCGTTTATTATTCTATTATTTTTTTCTTGATTTTATTTTTCTCCCTTCCCCCTTTTTTTCTCCTTTATTGATTCCTTTTATTTTTCTATTTTTTATTTTATTCTCTTTATTTTACATTCCTTTTCTTTTTTTATTTTTTTATTTTTTCTCATTTATTTCTTTATTCGTTTATTATTCTATTATTTTTTTCTTGATTTTATTTTTCTCCCTTCCCCCTTTTTTTCTCCTTTATTGATTCCTTTTATTTTTCCATTTTTTATTTTATTCTCTTTATTTTACATTCCTTTTCTTTTCTCCTTCTCTTTTTTCTGATTAATTTTTTTTTATTATTTTTTTTTATTTTTTCATTCATCTTTTTCTCAAATTATAATATTATTTATTTTTCACCACAATTTAGTTTTGTATTTTTTGGTCATTCTATGTTTTGTTTCGCCACAATTTTACTTTTCTTTTCTTTTTCTTTTTTTTTCCACTTGTTTCAGTCTGTAATGATATCATCACAGTATATTTATACACTTTCATGGTATCGATGTATGTTTCAATATTTTAGTGTGACATGTATGATACCATCATAATATATCTATATACTAACATGATATCATTGGAATTTGTTTCAATCTGTAATGATACCATCACAATATATTCATATATTGTCATAGTATCATTAATGTGTACTTTAATCCTTCAGCAACACCTCCATTATACCATCATATACTATCATGGTATCATTAAGAATTATTTCATATAATCAGTAACATTCCTCATATCATGTATGATATACTGTTGAAGTAGCACTAAGGTTTCCTTCTTTCATTCATTCACAATAATACTCATTCATTAATGATACTATAACAGAATGTACATATACTACTATGGTATCATTCAGGGTCCTACATTCATTCATGTACAACCAACTCATTCATCAATAATACCAACACATTATATAGATAATAGTAAGATATCATTAACTAATGAGCAGTCATTCAAGAGAGAAACTCATAATTTCTCAATAATACCTCCCACCATAGCATAAACTGACATGGTATCATTAAGGACTAATTCATATAATTTGTGACACTCTTTAGATCATGTATAATACTATCACAATATATGAATATACTGTTGTGGCAACACTAAGATTTCCTTAATTCATTTATTTACAAAACTATTTATTCCTTAATGATACCATAACAATATATTCATATATCACTATGGTATCATTGAGGTTTTCCACATCCATTAATATACAACCAACTCATTTCTCAATGATACCACCACAACATATCATAAACTAACATGATATCATTAAGGAATAAGTAGTTTCGTAAACAAATTAGTAAATTTAATATTATTTTTATTTTTATTAATCTAAATTAGTTAGCTAATATTTTTATCTTTGTGTTTTATTTTTATTTTTGTTAAAAAAATAAAATATCAAGAGAGAAAAAATAAAAAAAGATAAATTATTAAAAAAGAGAAAATGAGAGAAAAATAAACAAATAATAAAAATAATACCATGAAAATAAATAGATAATGTGATGGTATCAATACATACTGAAGCAACTAAAAAAAAGAAAAAAAGAATCTTTTTTAAGGAAATGAGAAAAAATAAACCACAAATAAATATTGAATGACTGAAAATATGAAATTAAATTGGGGTTAAAAATAAAGAATGGTTATGATTTGAGAAAAAAATGAAAGAAAAATAATAAAAAAAATAAAGAAATAAAAATAAAAAAGGGGAAAGGAATAGGAAATAAAGAGAAAATCTTACCTGACAACAAAAAGAAAATTAGATGAAAAGAGAAACAATATAAATTTACAAAAAAAAACAAAGGTAAAAACCTAATAGAAAAAAAAAAAGGAGAATAAGAAAAAAAGTTGGATGCACAATTTAAGGACATAAATAAGGTGGAAAAAAATCAATTTTTCTACAATTTAGGGAGAGATGACATGTAACATATTTAGGCAGTGAGTCCAATAAAGATAAATATATTGGATTAGGTTCAATTTGAGTAAATACTTTTTTTAATGAGTCCAATTTACGTATTTTTTCCTATAATTTACCTAGCAACCAAATCCAACACTTCTTGTCATCAATGTAAATGCTTTTTTTTTGTGGTTGTTGTTGTTGATATTCTTCCTTTCTCTGGATATACCTCTTATTGCGGTAACATTATTAATAATTGGCGGAATTCATCGGTGGCTCCTTAAAGTTGGCACCAACTTTCACTTAGACACCTAAATCAGTAGATGTTCATTTTAGACACTTAATGTAGGGGGTCTTCCGTGTCATGTTGACACTTTTTAAATAATCTATTATTGAACTTAAGCGCATGTATTACAATTTTGTCCACATGAATTAGTTGGCCAATTATATCATGTCAACTCATTATTCTTTCCATGTCATATTGGCTTCAAATTTAAAGGGTGAAAAGTTGATCTTTCAACTCTATTTTCTCTTCTTTAGTTCAAAAACTCATTATCTCTTCTTCAGTTTACTGATCAAAATCCTAGGTAAGAATATGAAGGTTCAATCTTCTTGATTTTCATTAGATTCTTAGTTAGTACTAACTATTATGTTAGTTTATGTTGCCAATTTTTAGTTTTAAAAGTTGAAATCAAGTGTTGGAGGTTGTTATTTTGTCGGATTTTTTGACATTGGAGAATCGAAGGTTCTATCAACTACTTCTTGTGTTTGTTTGTTTTATTCTTGAAGAAGGTGTATGTTCTGGTTGTTTTCACTCTCTTTATTAGCATTCTGTAACTATTTTTTTTTTGAAAATTGCACTAATAAAGAAAGGGGCTTTTGGGGTATTTCCTTGAGCGACTATATATTGACATGTTTTTATCATGGGGGTCATGTTATCGCAGACCCTAACCCTACTTATAGAGGAGAATATATGTATTTGTCGTTGCCATTGATAAAGATCATTTTAGCCTTGTCGAGTTTCTTTCATACACTAAAGACCTTAGGCACACAAACATGAAGGATTTTTACTGTCAAAATGAAATCAACAATGAATTTCTCCAAGTTACTTCTGATATTCAATTGTTAGACTATGTGAAAAACTTAATAGATGGTGATAATCTTCATGTCTATGTGGTCCATGAAATTGATGAGTTAGACGATTACCAACTTCAGCTGGTCTTTTAGCATGTCTAGACTCTGTTGATGAATCTGTGGATGTAAATACTGATGGAAATGTGGAGAATTAGGCTATTTCAAATGTGAAAGAGACTAAGATGTAAATAAGGTTCAGGCTGAGTCACATTTGCCTAGTAGTGACTCAGATGTAAATGTCATTGTTGATGAAGATAGTTCAAATGTTGATGAAGAATTGAGATCTTTTAGAGTTGAAAGGAGGAACAAAAGAAATCCTAATCCTAGGAGAAAAAAAAGTCCTAAAGATATACCAATAGGTGAAGCTGGTATTGATAGAGGCTTTGAAGATATTGAAAGAAAAAAGAAGGATTGATATGTTGGCAGATTAGGAGGATATGAAGAGTATATTTGTCACGACCCAAGCCTAGGGCCTAGACGTGACATGGCGAATGAGGAACCCAAAAGTACCTCAAACAAGCCTCTTAGCATTCTTTTAGCCTTTCATAGGTAATGATGATAAATAGACAAGCAGAAATCATAATAATAAATCTTCAACTTACATATGTCCAACAATACCTCTAACTATTAGATTTAATGGGGCTAAGACAAGTTCCTAGCTCACCCTCAATCATAATAGAAGAAATGACATAATAAAATATTTTAACATATCATAAGCTAGAAAGATAAAGGAGTATTGTTCCCGGAACATGGGAACTCACCAAAAGTGGTCTTCAATGGAATATCAACTAGCCACGTGGAGGAGAACGAGGAGGAGCACAGATCCCTACATGGTGATATCATGTAGGCAAAAGAGTATGCGTTAGTACTTTGAATGTACTAAGTATGTAAGGATGCATGAACATTGAGGAAATATTATAACATTTATGTAATATGGAACATAATGTAATACATGCATAATAAATCATATGAATATCTTTTAAAATATTCATTTTGTGGGAAAATAACCATAACCGACATTTAGGACCATGCGAGCTATTACATGGAATCCAACATAACCCCCTACGTTGGCCGGGGAGACTACTTGTCAGGTAGAACTCCGTCAACTTCATTCATTTCTTTAACTTTAACTTTAAGAGCTATTTATGGATCTATTAGCCTAAGCCTACAAGGGCTCCTATGTTGGCACATAGTTAATGAGACAAGGGGTTGCTACTAGGATTCCCTTACTGAATCCCACCTCAATGCCTCATTCGGTGCTAAGTCAATCCCTCGGAATAGTTTAATATTTCAAAATATTCATAGCATATAACTTGAGAATTCAAACATCATATTCGGTAGAATAGCTCATTAAAACATTTGATAATTCAAATATGCAAGAATTATCTTTATTGCATAAAGAATTCATCATATATATCATTTCATCATTCTTTCATTTCATAAGACTCCCTTTTTGATCATAGATATTGCTTTCATAAATATTTATTTGGAGTCAAAGCTTTCAAGTCAAACTTTATTAAAAACATAGTAAAACTAGGTGGGTTCAAATCACTTCAACTTGCAAATATGTATGTAATTAAATATACATAAATACTTTAAAATCCATTAATTAAAAATCATGCTTTAAACAACCCACCATGAATTTCAAGAACCTTTAAATAGATAAATAGAGGAATTACTTGTAAACCATCAATTCATACATATAAAATTATGTTGCATCAAAATAGACCAATAATCATTAGTTTAACCATGATTCATACTATTAAGTAAAAATAAGAATTACCATAAGAAAATATTATTTGAAATCAAGAGACTTAATTGAAAGAGTTTTTGGATTACATGGGTGGAAGAACCCATGGATAAATACAAACATAACTTAGAGTAGAGCTTAAAGAAAATAAATATAATTTATCATATAATCAAAATAATTTAGACATGAGAGTGGAAGGAATACTCTCATTAAAGCCTTACATACCTGGAAACCGAAGCTTTAGTTGGTACCGAAAGACTTAATGAACACTCTTGAGTCCTAGCTTCTCTCCTTGTCGGAACGTTTTGTGTACTACCCGGAGTATATGAATCACCGGAATAGTATTTCTTTACTACTAAGAACTAAAACTATATTTGAGAATGTGTAAAGAAGTGTATAGAGAGAAGATTTGCTTGAGAAAGCTTGATGAATAAAATGAGGAAATAAGGTGGGTATTTATAGGTGGAAAAGAGGGACCTAACAATAAATAAAATAATTATTAAAAAAAAACTGAAAATTTAGTGAAATATATTGATGTCATGGATGATGTTAAATGGAGGACAACTTATGTCATGAGTGATGTCAAGTGTATCTAGATCTTTCTATGGTAGGTGAAATGAGTTATTTTTGACAGAATACTCTTTTTGAGAGCTGCATTTGAATAAGATAAATTCCTTATTAGAATTTGGTGTCTTCATAAGAATTGTAGATATGGAAGTCTAGTTTCATATCGTTCAAGAATCAACCAATTTGGATAAACCGACAGTGAGATATGATTTTTCTTCTATAAATACTCATTTCCATCACAACATCCTACCTTACAAAAATCAATTTATTTGACCTACTTAACCTCCGAATATTAAAATATGGTCTCATAAAAGTTGTAGGTAATGATCTTGTGGTTACTCAGAAATTTGAATCACTCAATTTGGATATTCCTATGAAAAGTTATGCCCAAAATACAGAGGCTATATCATATTTAGACAAAAATTGAAACATCGTATACAACGTTTTTAGAGGATGTTACAATATTGATAGCTCAGACTGTGATAATGATGATAACACAGATGTGCTAGATGTAGAAGCTGTTAGGGGTGTTGATCAACAAGGAAGAAGGAATAGTAAAAAGGTCAAGTATGATGATGAATGTGAAGTTGCTATTTTTGAAGTTGGAATGATTTTTGAAAATGCTAAACAATTTAGAAAGACTTTGACAAATTATGCAGTAGAATATAGTTATCAGATTAAGTTAAGGCCTAATGAAGCTCATAGAGTGCGAGCTAAATGTAAATTCAAAGAAAAATGCAAATAATTGTGTTATGGTGCAATTGATAGAGATTCTGGTAACTTTTTGATCAAGAACTACCATCATGTATATAAGTTTTCTCCATCAAATAAGACCAAAATGTGTACAAGTAAATTTCTAGCAAACAAATTCAAGGATGAAATAACTAAACAATCATCCTTAAAGATTTAGGAAATACAAGAATTGTGCAGAGAGAAGTTAGGATTGTATGTGGTAGGACCATCTGTTACAAAGCAAAGCTAATGATTCTTAGAGAATCCATGGGTGACTGAAATATAAAATTTGCAAGATTATGTGATTATGCTGAAGCTATAAAACAGACTAATCCTGATAGTTCTATTTGGGTAAAAATGAATAGAGAAACTGCACTAGGAAAGAATTTGTTTGTATCCTTCTATATGTGCTTGGATGCATTGAAAAAAGGGTGGAAGAAAAGATGTAGAAGAATAATGGGATTTGATGAATATTTCTTAAAGGGTGCTTGCAAGGGTGAACTTCTAGTAGCAGTTGGCAAGAATGAAAACAATCAGATGTTTCCTATAGCCTGGGCAATTGTAGATAAGGAAACTAAGCATAATTGGAGTTTCTTTATCAATTACTTGAAAGAGTATCTGCAGTTGGGTGCTGGACAGTGTCTTACTATGATGGCATATATACAAAAGGTAATTATCTATTATATTTTCTAAAGCTATTAAATTATCTATTAAGTATTGAATTGCATTTTATTTTCTTTGCAGGGTTTTCATGTAGCTGTTGATGAACTGCTACCAAATGCTGAAGTTAGAAGGTGTGCTAGACATATTTGGTCTAATTAGAATCAAACTTGGAAGGTAGAAGAAAGGAGAAAACAATTCTGGAGATGTTCTAAGGCAAGTTTTGAAGTGAAGTTCAAGGAAGAGCTTCATAAAATGAGCAAACTTGGTAAGAATATTTGTGCTGATTTATTGCATTATCCAAAAGTGCCATATGTTAGGGCATTATTTCAAAAGCATTTCAAATGTGATGTAGTTGAAAAAAAATGTGTGAGACCTTTAACTCATGGATCTTATCATGTAGACACAAATCTATAATAACCATGTTGGAGAAAATTAGGAGAAAGATAATGACTAGAACTGTGGATATGATTAAGTTTATCAACACTGGATATCTGATATTGCACCTATGGCTAGACTTATCTTAGAAGAAAATAAGAATAAGTCTAGGACATGCACGACGCTTTGGAATGCTGATGTTGGGTTTGAGATTAGAGAAAGGGAGTATAGGCATATAGTTAACTTGGCTGATAAAGTTTGTAGTTGTAGAACTTGGCAAATGAGAGGTATTCCATGCCAACATGCTATTTCTGTTTTGTGCCACATAGAATAGGAGTCTGAACTTCTTGTGGAGCATTGGTATAAGAAGGATACCTTCTTAAAGGCTTATAGTCATTTCATCCAACCAATTTCAAATTTGAAGATGTTGCCTGAAACTAACAATCTAAGGATTGAACCTCCTGAACCTAAACCAATGCCTGATAGACCTACAAGAAATAGAAGAAAGGGCAAATATGAATCAAGAAAGAAGTATGGAAAAATGTCCAAACACGGGGTGAAACAGACTTGTTTCATGTGTAAACAACAAGGTCATAACAAGAGATATTGCAAGGTCACATAATTTATACTTGCTTGTGTCTTTTTTTAATCACTTGTTGAATTTTTAATGAATATATATTTTGTGCTTAAATATTCAGGTTACTGGTCAAAGTTCAGAAGTAGCTAGCCATAATTCACAATTTAGTGGTTAAAGCTCACAAGGAAGTAGCCAACCTGAACCAAAAAACTCCAGTCAACCTGAACCAACAACATTCAGCCAACCTTGAATACTTTTTGCTATGTAATGTAATCACCAAACAATTGTTATTTTTGCTTTATTCCAATACTATTAAACACTTTTGAGGGTTGTAGCCTTATTAAACTGATCTACTGATCTTGATATTTAGCATAATGCTAACTTTGAGCTCATTGTGGAACATGTTTTTGAGTTACATTGGTATTTAACATAATGCTAACTTTGAGCTCATTGTGGAACATGTTTTTGAGCTCACGAGTGTTGCTATGTTTTTAGAACATTTTTGTTTATATTTTGAGTGATAACAAAGTTGTGAATTGTATACAATAATAAGATCAAAATACATACAAATGTGACCTAGCTAGAAATTTACAGCAACAATAACAACGTGAAGTTTCATTTCATCCAAAACATGAAGTTTAGTTTCGTTTAATTTCATTACATAAACAACTTTACAACAACAACAACATCAAAATAATACTAGACCACCACCTATACCTGAACAACACAACACATTCTAACAATTAGGCTTCAATGTCAATATTTCAAACATTAGCGATGACACCAACAATAAACAGATTTCTTGCTCGGTTTATTTTTTCATCAAAAGCCTTGACTGATATATATATATATATATATACATCAAGCCCCCCCTCCATTTAGTGCAAACCACTTCAGATTTTGTCACTCTTTTGTTACCTTCTTTTTGTATATTGAGCAGATGTTTGGACATACATTTAGTTAAAACTTATAAATAAATAATTTTAAAATTAAAGTTGAAAAATAATATTTAAACATGCATTTCACTTATCATTTTATTAAAATTTAGTGAGTAAAATAAATAAATTCACTTGAACAATTTTCATACTTAGAAAATCTCATCTACAGACTATCCGAAAAGCATTCAAATGTATAATGAAAAGAATGTTTTGAAAAAAAAGATCTAAATATATGTATGTCTAAAAGGAGCCTAAGAGGTATATGAAATATTTATTACAAAGAATGCATTTAAAAGGATAGTCAAAGTAATATTTGGAGGGATTGTGAACATTTTGAGGTGTTAAAATGATGGAAAAATTATCAAATTACACACCTTATATTTTTATATTTTTAGTTATTTTTTATCATTTGTAAAAAATTCAAAACCCCTTTTCTGATACATAAGAATGATGCTGATACATTGCGATTTGAGACATAAGCCCTTTTTATGATACATCGCTAGTTGATATAAACCAAACACAAAAATGTGTCAGTAAAACATAAGTTTTACTGCTATTTTTGTTGTGTTCATGATATATTAGGTGTTATAAACTGATTAATAAATTTGTTGATATTACAATGTTTGGTTTGTATCAACTAGCGACGTATCATGAAAAAAATTTATTTATCAAATCGCGATAAAATATAAAATACCCTAAAATCATTTCCCTATATTTTGTGGAAGGTTTGAAGAATTTTAATAAAGGAGAAAATAGTCAAACAACAAAGAGTAGGGTTTTAATGGGTTTTAGACAACAGTCCATTTTCATTCCTCGCCTTCTCCTCAAACGAAACATTACCATCCCGAGCTTTGAAACTTGCTGCTATCCCATGGCGATGGAGGAATCGAACTCCGTGTATGTGGAAGTAGAAGGTGAGAACTCAGACGATGACAAGGACCAGAACTGGGACGATTGGGAAAACGGAGACGAAGAAGACGAAGAGGATGCTATGAACTCAAAATTACTCTGTTTGTTCTGTGACTCTACGTACAATTCTAGTAATGCGCTCTTTGAGCACTGCGCATCTGCACATCGGTTCCATTTCAATACTCTCAAAACCATTCTTGCCTTGGATTTTTATGGCTGCTTTAAGCTCATTAATTATGTTAGGTCTAAGGTATTCATTCAACTCATCCTTACTGCAAAAAAGGATGTCAGTTTTTAACTCTTCGATTAAGTTATAACGTGTAATTCAATAGAAACTAATGGCCTTTTTTATCCCGAGCTTAAGAATATTTATACAACCAGTTCATTTATTAGTTGGTAATCTGGTAAAAATGGCAACTAACCTGCTATTACATGTCAAATTTTACACTTTATTTGGATGTTTGTTACGTATTGTTTCATAATGTATGGTATTGTACTATATTGTTTAGATGAATATACTGTTTGGATAGATTGTATCATTTTCCATCATTACATCATGTCACATAGACCTACAAGAAAAGTACGTATGAGGTAGAGCTATTTTAAAAAGGAGGTAGGGTAAAGATAAAATAGGATTTAATGATAGGATACAATAAAATTTAAATAACAATCAAAACAAACACGGTATTTAAACTAAGATCACGGTACAATACAATAGGTAGCAACCATTCAAACAAGCTGTTAGTGATTTGTGTATTATTTTTCAATTCTTAGTATATGTAACTTGAATCCCTTTTTACATATTTATATTTGCTATTAGGTTGCTGAGAACAAATGCTGGAGTTGCGGCATTGTCTGTCGGTCAAAGGAAGATTTACTGAATCACTTGCACGAAGTTGCTAGTTTTGATAATGGCAAGTTTCCTTGGAATGATGATGAATTTTTGAAGCCTTTCTTGAAAGAGGATGCACTTTTGTATAGCTTTGATGAAGATGATGAATGTGAAGATGATGTGGACAATATGCCTATTGACAAAGAGGAGTTAATGAAGGATTTTGAACACATTAGCATCGATGAGGATGATTTTACTTTTGAAACAGAAGAAAACAAACCTGTAGCCTCCCGTCTTAGTGGAGGGGAATCTGCTTCAATGACTGATACTACTCTCAGCAATGGCATTGTCTCTGCAGAAGCTGGTGTTTCTCCGTATAGGAACCCCAATGACCTAGATTCCAGCTTATATATCGCAAAAGTTGCAGCAAATAAGATCAAGGATGTAAATAAAAACTATTTTGGTGGTTATAGTTCATATGGTATCCACAGGGACATGATAAGTGATAAGGTAAGTTCTACCCTGGTTAGTGTTCTGCATACTTTAGTAGTAAGGTAGAGCAACTAGTTTCCCTTGATTAAACCTTTTCTATTTTTATTAGGTTCTGCTTTGGCCCAATTTTTGACGTATTAGCAACTGTCTTTTTTTGATGAAAGCTATTGTCAATCAGATTGTTTTCCCATGATAAGCTAAGGACTTTTTCAATCTCTATTTGTGGTATACTAGTTTACCTAAGCTAATATTACTTGAATGAATTTTGCTTGTATTTCTTGTCAAACAATAATCAACTGCTACCTACTTCAAAACTAAGTGAATATACTTCACCAAACTAAGGGAAGAATAATAATCTAGTTATTATGGTTTGCTAACTTATCCTTGGAATTTTCTTATTTTGGACCAGGACTTAATATTACTAGAAAAAAAGAAGCACCAATAAAATGCCACTGTTATACATCAAAGTATTCTAAGCTCCAGATTCAAACATTGTATATAGCCTGCACCTTGTATTCATCAGGAAGTATCTATACCCCTATTAGTAAACACACTGCTCTCCAATTTCTTTAGCTGGACCTAGAACCTATTTTCTTCCACCAGCTTTTCGAATCTGAGTAACATCCATTTCCTGCTGTTCCTCCAAAACATTGTCCTGAAGGTGATGTAGGTTCTTCATTGAACTCACATTATTGGCAAAAAAACTATCTTGCTCTGCTTCTTTGTGCCTGGACATAATAATGTTTGCCATCTTTTAAGAAAAAAGGGTATGACCAAAATATTTGGTAACAATATTGTCAATATTGTGGCTTATGCAGGTAAGAACTGATGCTTATCGGCAAGCCATTTTGGAGAATCCTTCTCTCTTAAAAGGTTCTGTAGTCATGGATGTAGGCTGTGGTACTGGCATATTGAGGTTAGAAGAGATTTTGCTCATGTTTACTTTATCTTATTACATTTTTACCAGTGTAGTCACTCATTTGATGCAATATTCTGAAGATCTTTAAATCCTCTCTAGCCCCCTTTAATTTGTGAGCACTTGAGTCCTTGGCCGAATTTTTCTTGTTCTACTTTTAGGGGATAAATCATGGAGGAAGAAAAGAGGAATATTTAAAACTATTGAAGGAGGTAGTTGGACTTGAAAGAAGATAAAGTGAACAAGCATTAAGTTCTGAATCTATTTGTTTTTTTTATATTACATTACGCCAAGCTAAAGAAAGGAGAATTAAAGTCTTATTGTCTTAACCAAAAGGTGAAATAGTAGTACATGTATCTTTTTCTTTCAATCTTAAGATGAGCCACTAGTAGGAAGAGCAGTTCGCAAACCAAGGAAGAAAACATTTGAAAATATCTTCAAGACTGATTTCAAATGTTTTCTTCCATGGTTTGCACTAGTATGAGGAAATATGTAGACTGGCTCATCAAGTGATCTCTTAGCTGTCCTATTCTATTCTGGGCACCCATATATTTTTGTAGTGAGAAAACCATCCTTACCGCTTCAAGTAGTGTATGTATTTCAACATTATATAAAAAAACTAGTGGGTATTTAGTTCCTCAAGTTTTTGCTAGGAGATGTGACTTGTATAGAAGCTAACTCTTTTTCTGTAACCTTTGCATCTTCTGGATGCTATTTGATGAAATCTACTTCTACCTGATCAAAAAAGAAAAGAAAAGAAGTAGTGTATCCTTAGTTATTGTTTTCTGAACTATTCCTTGGCACTGATAATCCTATCCGAACATTATTATGTTCCTGTTCAAAGGCCCCTGCAGAAAGTTCACTTTTTCCAGACTAAGTGAACTCCTAGTGGGGAAAATCTTCTATGAGTAATTAATAGAATATCCTCTTTAAAAAACAAAAAACTCTAGAATACTGGATATTCGAAATGAAGTATAAATCAGTCTGTTTCAGTGTCATATGGTGTGTTGACAATGTGATTTAGCTTCTGAGCTCATTTTGCTATTATATTAGTCAGATAAATATGAAATAATTAAGTAGGCTTTTGGGCTGTATCTGATTGGATTTGGGAAAAAGGGCATTTGCAATTGAAGTTGAAAAATGAAATTGGTTATTTGAAGTCGTATTTGGACATGAGTTCCACTTGGAAATGAAGTTGAAGTTTTGTGAGTTAAACCCATTACCTGAATTGGAATATGTATGTGCAAATACTGATTGCCAAACTTCAACTTGCAAATACTGATTTTAGTATTTGCACATGAGGTCATGAGCAAAGACCCTAGGTGATCAAATTTTTCAAAAGAATGCCTAACAGGTCACTGATACTGTACATCTTG
This sequence comes from Solanum dulcamara, assembly GCF_947179165.1. NCBI lineage: Eukaryota > Viridiplantae > Streptophyta > Magnoliopsida > Solanales > Solanaceae > Solanum > Solanum dulcamara. Next base: position 13,499,285 of record NC_077240.1, on the reverse strand, counting down.
GTTGTTTCTTTTGAAATCAACCAATTATGAAGGAGATCTCAACTTCTAAATCTAAAGAGTAGTTGAGCAATTAGAACTAATTCATGTTGTTTCTAGTCTCTTTGCATCCCAAGCAGGTG